>NC_050580.1:25062980-25338618 GCF_011100635.1 Trichosurus vulpecula | reverse complement strand
TCTACCCACTGAGCCATCTGGCTGCCATTGCTAACTCTCTTAGCCAGAAGATTCAGTATCTTATTTCAGAGCCCTTCTTTTCTCACACCCTCAGGGGTTATTGATACCCAGGCTTTAGGATCCTTTCCTTCACTAGGTACTGAGTCACAAAGATGAAGTCACTTCCAAAGAAACCCAACAATGGAAAATTGTGTTTCTTTCTTTGAATACCAGGTCTGTTTCTCATTAACTTCATTAATTAACACGTTTTTCCCCTTCAAGCCTTCTACAATCCAGTTAAACTGACTTGATAACTGTCCCTTATTTCAGGCACTGTCTCTCTGCTTTTGTACTGGCTGTGCCCCATGCCTGAAATGCACTCACTCTTTTAAAAAAAATTAATTAATTTTTAGTTTTCAACATTCACTTTTATTTTGACTTCTAAATTTTTCCCCTTTCCCTACCCTCCCCCCTCCCCAAGAGAGCATGCAATCTGATCTAGGCTATACCCGTACA
Source organism: Trichosurus vulpecula (assembly GCF_011100635.1). Taxonomy (NCBI): domain Eukaryota; kingdom Metazoa; phylum Chordata; class Mammalia; order Diprotodontia; family Phalangeridae; genus Trichosurus; species Trichosurus vulpecula. The sequence continues at coordinate 25,338,123 of NC_050580.1, read as the reverse complement.
ATCATATTAAACATATTTCCACATTAGTCACATTGGAATGCCCTCACTCTTTACTTTTGCTTCTTTGAATCCCCAATTCTTGCAAAACTCAAATTGAATTCCATACTCTATGCGAAGTCTTTCCTGACGCTGTCTCCACCCTGTCTCCCAGTTGTTGGTGTCCTCACTTCCCACATCAACTTGTATCTATTTTGTTTATATCCTGCATATGCTTATTTATGTATATAAATAGAAGATAGATATTCCCTATAGTATGTAAGTTCCTTAAAGGCAGGCAATATTTCCCTTTGTTCTTTGCATTCCTAGCACTTATCACAGCACCTAAAATATAGTAGGCACTTAATAAATGTTTATTAGCTGCCTGACAAATCGATTGCGTTTGTTTTGTTTTTGTTATTCGGTCCTGTCTGACTCTTTGTTGACTCCATTTGGGGTTTTCTTGGCAGGGATACTGGAGTGGTTTGCCATTTCCTTCTCCAGCTCATTTTACAGATGAGGAAACTGAGGCAAACAGGGTTAAGCAGTTTGTCCAGGGTGGCACAGCTAGTCAGTATCTGAGGCCAGATTTGAACTCAGGTCTTCCAGACTCAAGACTCAGCACTCTACCAACTATGCCATCTCGCTGCCCTTAATTGATGATTTGGGGCAAGTTATTTCTTTCTAAGCCTCCATTTCTTCCTTCATAAAATGAAAGACTGGACTACATTAACAATTCTCAAAGATCCCTGGGAGTGTCCAAGATCCTTTCAGTCAATCAGAGTCAAAGTCAAAGTTATTTCAAAGGGTCAATGTCAAACTGATTTTTATATTTTAATGTCTAACATGGTAAATAGTAACAGATATAACTCACATTAAAAAGACCTCTTTGGAGGAGGTCCTCAATAATATTTAAGAATATAAAGGACTCCTGGGACCAAAAAGTTTGAGGACCGCTGGCTGTTTACCTTCCCGAGCATCTCTTATATTCTTTTACCCTGAATTTCTTTACTTTTCTCTGACTTTCCCCATTTTCAAAATAATACCAGATGTCTTAATTTCCAAATGGTAAGTATGATATACATAACCCACAGAAACAAAAGCTCTTTGGGGAAATCCTCAGCAATGTTTAAGAGAATAAAGGACTCATGGGACAAAAAAGTTTGAGAACCACTGAGTAATGTTCCTGAGCACGGGTACATTCCTTCAGCTGAAATCCTTTCATTTTCTCTGACTTTCTTTCTCCATTAAAAAAAAAAAAACAACAAACAAACCCAAGTAATTGTCAGTTTCCACATGTCCAGGAAATTGACGGCTTAAGCACATTTTGCATTTATTCAAATTCTGCTCCACTGAACATTCTTTGTCGTGTTTCTGTCTGGATCATTTCTTAAATTTCTCTTTTCCCAGTTTAATATATCAGGGGTGCAGACTTGAAATGGGAATGACTACCTCGTCTGGAATCTCACCTCCTGACACCAAGCCCCATGGCTAGAATAGCTCCTAGTGCATTCTAAACATCTGCTCTTAGGCAATGTCTGATTGTCGGCAAAATGAATGAGTCCTGCTTGGTTCATTTGGTTATTAGCAAGGGCACTAATGAGTTCTCAAAGAATACCCATTCCAACAGTTGGGAAAACTGTGCCCGCTTCGCAGGGTTGCTAGAAATAAAAGGAGTGAGACCTGCTCTGTTTTATTTTTTAATTAACACTCCACGTTTTTCCTCTACTCACTGGACTTCCATGGAGGGGATCATTAGAAGAATCGTGCTTATTCCTTGTGTGCAGCAAGGAGCAAGGCGTGAGCCCTTTAGAGTTCCCACATCAGGACAACAGTCTCAGTCCTTCCTTGATAGCTTTTCAATGTTGGATTAATCACAGAGCACCCATTTCTCTCTCTGTATTTCCAACATGACATTAACCTGTCCATGGACACATGTGACAACAGGGATTGGCCAACAACAAAATGGAGGCAGCTTATCCTCATCAAAATGATCAGTCAGTCAGTCAACAAGTATTTGTTTATTTTTTCCCACTGAATAGTATTTTATTTTTTCCAATTACATGTAAAGATAGTTTTCAACATTCACTTTTATAAGATCCTAAGTTCCAATTTTTTTTCTCCCTCCTTCCCTCTTCTCCCCCCTTTCCAAGATGGCAAGCAATGTGATATGGGCTATACACGTACAATCATATTAAACATGTTTCCACATCAGTCATTCAACAAGCATTTATTAAGTTCTCCCTGCATGTCAGGCACTGCTAAGGGCTAGGGATACAAAGAAAAGCAAAGCTTAAGTTTACACCATATGGGGATTGGTCAAAGGAACTGGGAATGTTTAGTCTGGGGAAGAGAAAACTCACTTGAGACATGGTAAGTGTCTTCTCAGCATCTGAATGTTTCTCATGTGAAAAAGGGTTCAGCCGTGCTCCACTTGACCCAAAGGTCAGAGCTGGAACAATGGGCGGTGGCTATAGGGACAAATTTAGGTCTGATATAAATGTCTTGAGTCCTGTCTGGGCTCCCTATCCCATTCAGGCTGCTGTGTGTTCTCCTTAGGGTTCTAGGGCTACCCAGAGAGGTTGGGATGTCTCTTCTCTCAGGCCATTGGCTTGACTTGCAGCCTTTCCTCACTGTTAGCCAACAACCAGCATTAACATCCCATTCCATTTAACATCCCCTAGCTTTTACAAAGGGCTATTTACCTTAAAGCTATAGCACTAATAAAGGCACAAATATTTCCCCCCAACTCTTCAGAGGGTAGACTATCACCTACCTAGACCACTTCTATCTCTGGGGATTGAGGGCTCAGACATAGCAGTTTCTACATGACATTGGTCCAATCAAGTTCATGTTCAAAGGAGGCTTTACAGGCTCAGCTGCTACTAAGGTCCTGGGTATCCATGCTTGACTGGCGATAAAGCCCAGCATGGCCTCTCACTCCTGGACTTCTGGTCTTTCAGACCCCTGGAGGCTCACTCTCCTGACCTTTGGAAATTCATGAAAATGTTGGAGTCACCGGATTAATTTACTTCACTTATAATGAAAGAATAAATGTTGAGGCAAAGGACTGTGGCTCATTTTCACAAGATCACTTGTTCACCTAGGAGGGCAAGGGTTCCAGGCCTCTCCCCTTCCAGTATTATCTCTCTCTGGACACTGAGGAAAGTAGATGAGGCTCTGATCCTCTAGTGTCTTCTGAAGACACAAAGTCAACAATTCACTGCACGGTTAGCCAACCAAAACCCATTGCTGGAAAGTCTGCGCATGCTCAGGCACTCCTGTGGTTTGGCTCCCAGCCTCCTCCCTATGGGGAGAAGGATCAGAGGCTCTCCATCAGCTGCCAGTGCCCCTCTCCTTTACATAAAGAAAACCTCTCCCACAACAACAGTTTTCTGAGTGTGGAATGAGCTGCTTTGGAGGGAGGTGGTGAGTTCACCCACCCCAGGGGTTTTGAAGCCAAAGCTGAACCATTACTCTTTGGAAATGCTGTGGAAGTTATTCCTTTTCTGGTGACTGTTGAACTAGATGGCCACTAAGGCCCTGTTAAATGCAGTTCCGTGATTCTGGGATATCACCAGCTTATACTTATCCCTTGTGCTAGCATTTAGAAGATGCTCTCTCAACAAGAGGCAGTGTTGAGAAAAAACACTCGTTCGGGGTTTGGATCGCTTGGGTGCAAATCTGACCCCACCACTTTCTGCTCTTTGACTTTTGCTGAAGTTCCTTCACCTGCCTAGGACCTCACTCTCCTCCTCTGAAAAATGAGGGATCGAAACCAATCATCTCCAAGTCCATTTCCAGCTCTGTGGGAGGATGACCTTTGACACTATTATAAATGTCACATTTGAAACCACTTCAAATATGGGTGCGGAGTCCACATGGGACAAAACCATGTGTTACAAAATAGAAGCATATGGATCAACATGCAAATCTGGAAAGACTCCCACAATCCTCTCCCCCCTCCCCACGCCCAGAGTGAACGCACTGGGGGAGCTGTGCCAGACCAGGCCAGAATACCCCGGGGAGCGATTAAGCATTTGCTTAGCGGCCTATTTCAGCCAGATAAATGACACTGTCAGAGGAAGCTGCTGGACCCTGGGCCAATGCTAGGATTCTGGGTGTTTGCCGAAGCTGCTCTCAGAAAGTCATCTTGCCCTAGCCCTGATACCTAATATATTAACATGTCAATCAAAGCAGGTTTTTTTGCCCACTGTTGCTGGTGGGGTAACTGAGAGAAGGAGAAAAGTGTGACCACGACAGTATCTGCATTTGAAAACACACCAGATTAGAACTGGAAGATTTACAAGCCTGGAACATAGCAGGCCTTTAATGAATGCTGACTGATTGATTGATGATGGCTGTGTTCAAGTAGCTTAAAGCTGTGTCGGGTGGAAGAAGGCTGAGATTTATTCTGTCTGACTTTGGAAAGCATGCAGAAGACCAATGTGAAGTAGGCTCCAGCTCCACACTAAGCAAGACTTCCTCACAATTTGAGTTTTCCAAGGAGCCCTCTCCACTTGTCTCTAGCTGCTAATTTCTTCCCTTTTGGTATTACCTTTCATGTACTTTGTGTATATCTTGTATGTGCCTGTTTATTTACAAGTTATTTCCCTAATTAGAATGTAAGCACTTTGAGGGCAGGAGCTATTTTTGACTTTCTTAGTATCCCAGTGCTTAGCACAATGCCTGTCAATAGGCAATATTAGGGGCTTAATAAACTCTTGTTGACTGACTGACTACCCCATAAGGTAATGAATTTAATGTCACTAGACAAGGTCAAGTAGAGGTTAGCTGGTCACTTTTCTGGGATGTTCTAAAAAAATTATGACATGATAGAGAATTGAATCTGGAGTCAGTTAGAAGCCTGGCTTTAAATCCCACTTCTGACACCAACTATGAGAATGGGAAAGTCACTTAGCCTCTGGATTTCAGTTGCCTCATCTGTAAAATGATCCCTCTAGTACCTAACTCCCAGGATTTTTGTAAGGATCAAACTAGCCATTGGACAGAAAGTATTTCATAAATCCCAGCTATGGATATTTGAGGAAATTCCCACATTGGTTGGGACACTTGATGAGATGATTTCCAAGATCCCTCCTAGTCAAGGTTTCTAGCTTTGGAGGTAGCTCCCAGGTTCAAGGTGACTTCCCTGCTAATGAAGAGACAGAACCAGAGCAGAGGTAAAGAGCAGTGCCCCTAGGTCTTGATTCTCAAACAGCATCCAAACTCATAAGACCCTATGGTAGCTGTTGATTCTATGCTTGCTATTTGGCCATGTCAAGAAAGACTTGGTTTTCAAGGGGATGATATGCTGTGTGTCCTGAGAATCAAGCAAGACGATATTTGTAAAGTACTTAATAAAGTGCCTGGCATATAGTAGTTAATTAATAAATCTTTGATTCCCCCCGCCTTGCTTCTGAAAAACTAAAATAGGTCCCCTCAGATTTCATGCTTACCCACTAGTGGACAATTGGGCCAAGTGGGAAGGACTCACCTTGCAGCAACCACGAATACACCCAAAGCTCTGCATCTATGGCTTAGTGTCAAAAGGAGAGATTCCAGGCTTGAAACTTCATTCCAGTTGTAATTCCATCTAAATCCCATTTCCTCTAGGGGACTTCCTTCAACCAGATAGATGTCACTGAACTAAAGAATCTTGTCATACCCGAGCAGGAATTGTTAGAACCATCATCCCACCGGTGATGGAGAACTCACTACCACCCAAGATGGCCCATTCCCAAAATGGATTGTTCTCGATTGTCAAGAAGTTGCTCTTTATCTCAATCCTAAATTTATCTCTTTCTCACTCCCACCCCCACCCCCCATTCTTGGTTTTGCCTTCTGTGAGCAACTTGAGGGCAGGCCTTATCTTTTGCCTCCTTTTGTATCCTCAGCATTTAGCACAGTGCCTGACACACAGTAGGTGCTTAATAAATGGTTCTTGACTGATTGAAAATCTAATGATTATTCCAAATCAGAACCTTCAGATACTTTGAGACAGTTTTTTTCCTCCTTTGAATAATACATTGCCTGCAGGTTTTATTTGCCATTTGAAGGGTGCTATTTAATTATTTGTGTGTATATACTTTGTCTCCTAGCTAAGGTATAAAACTTTGAGGACAGGGACCAGGTATGACACTCCCTCCCTGCCCCCAATCAGCAGCACAATGCCTTGTACATAGTACACACAATATATATGTGTTGATTCACTTTCCTGTATATGGACTGTCTTTGTTAATTTTCCCCCTAGGGAGTTTATGATCCATCTAGGTTCCCATCCAGTGGAGAATGAAGACATTTGGCCTAGATAGAAGTCTAACCTGGTGCTGGAAGGGGCCTTACAGGGGATCTTCCCCAAGTCCTCACTGAAGCATTAATGCCTTCTATAGCATCCCTAACAAAGGATCATGAAGTGTTTTGTCTTTGCTTACAGACCTCTACAGAAAAGGAACTCAGCCCCTCCCAAGGCAGGCCATTGGGACAGCTCTAATAATTAGATAAAGGTTTTCCTTCTGGGTGAAATTTGTGTCTCTGATATCTCCACTCACCTTCTCTAGAGCTGACTTCTGGGGGCATTCTAGCAAGTCTAATCTCTCTTCCTTATGACAGCCCTTCGAATATCTGAAGACAGCTATGAAACCAGCCCCCTTTCATCTCCCACAGAATGCTGGGCATGCAAATGTCCGGGAGCATTTTCATTGGTTCTTCCCTGGTGTGCCTTCTTTTCTGGGTCTCTAATTCCTTCCTGGGTTTTCTAGGTTCTTGCATGCCATGGTCTCCCGTCTCCTTACTATCCTGGTTCTCCTTCTCTGGATCTGTACCAGATCATCCTAAAATGGGGTGCTCAGACATGAATATCTTACTCCAAGTGTAGACTGACAAGACCAGAAAAAAAGAAAACATCAACTCCCTTATTTTAGGTGTACTGCTTCCATAAATGCAGCCTAAGGTCTCTTTAGTTATTCTTGTCACATTACACTGTTAACATTTATTAAGCTTGAAGGCTACTATGACCTTAAAATCTTTTTCATGTGAATGACCATCTAGCCAAGCCTTCCCCATCTTGTCCTTCAGATCCTCTCAAAACAGTGCCATGGAGAGAAGACAAGCTCCGAGGTCTTGGACTCTCTTGTTTAACAGGATGGTCAAGAGCATGCATTTATCTCTTGTACTTCCTTTCACTTGGGTAGTACAGGCCTGGGAGAGTCCCTTAATTGGATCAGAGACATGATCCAGAGGCAGCTGGCCCCCTGCTAAATTAGGAAGGGGGGAAATACTGACTCAACTGTTTAGAATGGAGAGGAGTGTGGGCTGTGGGGCAGGAAGGGTCATTCTTCCATGCCTCTTATTGCAAAATTGTTCAAATCTCTCCTGAGACTTGGTGAGTGGGAGAGAATAGATTGCTCCTCTGAAGTGGAAGATTTTTTGGAGCATAGAAACATGGACCCTGTCTGGTTGAGGAAAAGAAAAGTGATCCAATGTTCTCCTTCAAGAAAGTTGCTTTTCCAACAAGACCATTAGAAGAACTTCAATGTTGAGGGTTTACAAGCCTTAAGGACCTGAAATCATTCCTTGAAATGGGATCTAGTCTTCTTTCGGGGTTTTTGTAATTTGAGATAAAAATGGCAAAGAGAAACTTAGGTGAGTCATGGAAGAAAGAGTGGGGCATGCTGCCCAAGATGAGGGCAATGTTGAAAAGGCACAAACATGTACCACATGGGGAACACATCAGAAAAGAATGGAAAATGAATTAAAGAGATGAGAAAACTTGAAGAGAGCATGCAGGGAGAGGCAGAGCCTCTAACCCTGGGAGTGAGACACTCTCACCTTGGAGACACAGTAACGTGTGCTGGAATCATCAACAGGCTTGAAACAATACCATGGGAGGAGGAAATGCAGCTCATTTCCCCTTCATTTCCTTTTGTATTTGCTAGTGCCAAGGGACAGAGCATAAAGCTGGGTCCTTGCTGTGGATGTGAGTGCTTTCGGCAGTGAAGTGGGACCCAGATACAAGATGACCTGTTCCTGGTTATTCTAGATGCAAGATAATGTGATGCTTTTATCAACTGTGATCTCATTAATCTGGGAACACCCTCCATTGGTACTCATCCACACCCACTTATCCTTTTCCATTTTTGCCCATATCTTTTCATCAGTTTTCCATAGAGGGCATCCTGAGAATGGTACTTTGGGTTCTTTTCTATTTCATGAAGAAGAAAGAAGGAAGGAGAAGGAAGAAGAGGAGAACATGAGTAAGAAGGGAGAGGAGGAGGAGGAGGAGGAGGAGGAGGAGGAGAAGGAGGAGGAGGAGGAGAAGGAGGAGGAGGAGGAGAAGGAGGAGGAGGAGGAGGAGGAGGAGGAGAAGGAGGAAGGAAGGAAATGGGAAGGAGAAGAGGAAAGGGAAAGATAGGAAGGGGAGACTAGCTAACATTGATATCAAGCTTCAAGTTTTATAAAGCATTTGACATAAAGTATTTCATTTGATTCTAATAACAACCCCATGAAGTAGATGTCATTATCCAAGCTTCATAGAAGGAAATGAGCCTCAGTCTCTGGATGTCCATTTGCTACTAACTGTCTGTGTGCCATCAGTGAGCTTGCTTTGATATTCTGAACACAGGCTGTATAATGTAGTAGAAGGTGTTTCTGGGGTCAAGGAAGACCTGAATTTGAATTCTGCCTCTAACACTTTTTGTGTGACCCTGGGCAAATGTCCTAATCTCTCTGAATCTCAGTTTCCCCCTTCTGTAAATGGGAATAATTATAACTATTACCTATCTCATGGAATTGTTGTGAGGGTCAAAGAGACAGTAAGTGAAGCACTTTGGAACCCTTTGAGTGCTTTTATAAGTGGCAGCTTTTGTCATTCTACAGATCTGTGAGGTCACTGGTATGGGTGCTCCTGTTGGCATTTCATGGACATTCAGGATGTTGATATGTTATTCCTATATCAACCTATGTTCTCTTCTCATCATATAAGTGCCTGATGGTGTCTTTTAAATGACATCTGGGGTCCTTAAGTCATTTCCTTAAAGATCAGGACTCCATAAAAGAAAAGGGGTGGATAATCAGGTTAAGTTAACCGGAAAGAGGCAAGGTAGTCATTCATGAGATATGAACAGACTGCTCAGGACCTGAGGTTTGGGCATGGTCCCCCTGGTGATTTCTAAAAGTCAATCCAGGCAGATCTAAGAGAGAGGAACTCAGCTTATAATGAGACTGGTAAAAGCCCTGTAGAGCCTGATAGAAGATGCAAACCATGGGCAAAATCAACCAGAAGGCAATGCCACGACTTTGGGTGAGAAATCGTTTTGACAGATTGGACAAGAAAATAGATTGATTCTGTGTTAATCCTGCCCCCTGTCCCCCCCCCCCCCTCCATGATAGTTCCCTCCCAAAGCAATTATCCTGGATCTCCTTTCTCTCTCTAGGCAAGCCTTTCCCTCTAGGCAACAAGAAAGGAAATTTTCCTATCTGTGTTTTACATATTTATTTTGCCTTTAGAATTGTTTTGGAATGCATATGGGACAAGGCAATTGAGGAGTAAACATCCCCAAAGAAGAGAGAGAAAGAGATAAAACAGAGTGTTTTTTCCAGAAATGTTGCCTATAGCTGGGGGCTTCTGGCAATGCGATGGTGAGAGATAGATAGATGGATAGGTAGATAGGTAGATAGATAGTTAGAGACAGACACAGAAAGACAGACAGAGCAAGAAAGACTGAGAGAGAGAGACAGACAGACACACATGCACACAGAAAGAGAGAATACAGATTCTTTGATACAACTTCCTAGAGCAGAGAAGGAATACTATGCTGGGGAAACTGATGTAGGCAATGAGTCAGTAGTGGAGTAAGGAAGGAGCAAAGAAGAGTGATTGAACAAGGCCTTTCACCGGTCCACCCAGATGTGGATAAAGAGCCATAGCCAACTTAATACCTTCTCCCTATTTTTCCTTTGAGCTCTGGGTCACCTGTGATGATAATTCATCTGAGCTCATGGTGTTCCAGCCTTCACACTGAGTGGGATAGTGAGGACCTCTCCTGGAATCTGGGTCTCAGCCTTTCTGTGAGTTGAGTGGGATGAATGGGGGTGGGAACTTTTCAGCATGGCTCAGGGCTTCTTATTGACAGCTAGGCCTAAGTTTTGAGTTACTAAGAATCACCCGAACTGGGTCCTTGCCAAATAAGGATAAAAGTGTTCTTAAGAGTTGTTTTTGGCTAAATTAGCATTTCCTTGTCCCTTGTACCTGGGTTAGGTTTCTTGTGAGATTGTGAGCCTGAGCTCCACTAATGACAGTGAAGGTCAGTGGTGGGAGGAGGCTGGAACGAGCTAAGGTATATAATCATGCTTTACTTCCTGCACTGTGCCTCTCCTACTAGCTCACTGCTGGTGGTGATGACGCCCTTTCTCCCAAGATCATAATAGAGAAGTTTTCTGTTTCTACTTTGAGAAACCTCTGACTCTTTTAATTAATTGCTGGCAGGTGGTCTCACCCCACACAACAGCTTCTAGCCTCACAAGGTGAATGTCAGGACACAAGAGGTGCCCCAGGTCTGAATCCACCTCCCCCATCACCTCCATTTTGTAGAATCATTGTTGCTTCCTCTAAAGCCCAGATCAGGCTACTTCCCTCCCCTCTGCCCTGTGTTCTTTCCCTCTTGAAATTAGTTCGTGTTTCTTTGCATATGCCTTATATTGATTTATCTGGGTAACTTGCATTCATTCCCTCTTCAGAAGGAAAGTTCCTGGTTCTTTTGCATGTTTGTTTCCCAGAGTACCTAGCACAGTGCCTTGCTGTGATTGATGATTAATAAACATTTATTGATTGAATAATGGTTTAAAAGATTTGTTTTGTGCCAGCTTGGAATGCTTGAAATCCCAATGCAATTTCCCAATACTTTATACAAACTAAAATGTTAAAATGCTATCTAGATAAGCCACTTATAGAGAAGGAAGGGGCTATAATGAGTCACTCTTTTTTCTAGAACAATTTATGGTTTACAAAGCACTTTCCTCATAACCATGTGACATGAATAGGTTCTACTTATTAGACAAGTTTTACCCCCATTTCACAGGTAGTAAAATAAAGCGAAAAGAGGCTACTGACAGACACACAGCTAAGTAGTATGTGAACTGGGGAGTGTAATGAGATTTTTTAAAATTTCCTTTTATTATTTGAGACTCAGGGCTAGTCCCCCTGCAAATTTGGGTTAACTAAGTCTGTCTTTTGTTTATACTAACCTTGTCTTACCAAAATCTGACTCATGAAATAAGGCAAAACTGTCTGACATTCCTCAGATAGAAGCCAAAGCAGAGTCAAAGTGCTTTAGTCATTTGTTAGTTCCTGAGCTAATCATTGAAGGAAGAATTTCTCTGAAGGACTGCCTTCTTGGTGGCCTCAATCAGCCTATTTGTGAACCCTCTGAATGCTGTTTAATCTGCAACCTGACTTAGTTTACCTGTCGAGTTTGTTGGACGCGATTTGTTTCCTTAGGGGATGTATGAGATTATGACTGTTTAACTCTGTTCAACTTTGGTGGCATTGAAGGAAGCATGCTATTATGAATCTATCACCTCTTTAACATTCATGACCGAAGAGGAATGTACAAAACTGTGATATGTAAAAGAATGATTCCTCTGTCGCTTTGACATAATTATGCATCTAAGAAGCCTTGTTAGAATCCTAATGATAGTTCAGGTTTTCTCTGAGACCTGAGCCTGTGCTTGAGCATAATAATAAGGCCTAGGTTTTTACCTCTACAATTTCGGGATTGTGGCAAATTGGTAGCACTTGCCTACCCCATGAACTCAGAGAGAGCTTTCTCCCACAACTGGAGTGAGCCAAGACCTTCTGTCTTGACCTTCCCATAGGGCTTCACTAAGTCTGATTGTGAGGAGTGCAGTGGAGTCAATAGAAAGCTGGCTAGGAAAGCAGGAAGACCTGCTTTCAAGTCCTGCCTCTGGGAATTCCCACTGGCCTTGAGGCCCTGGCCAAGCCATTCAACTTCTCAGTGCCCCCAGGCAACTGCCTCACACTGTAAGTTGCAGCATTGTTGTTGGTCTACACATGATGAAGGAACTTCCCTTGCTAGGAATTCCTCGTACTTTTGAACTGATGGGTCATGTAAAAGAAAAAAAGGATTAACTGAATAATTTTAGAACATGTTCCATTGAAACAGATGAGGTATTGATTATAATTAAAAGAGCTTTCAATGTACGATCAGCTTTAGGGTTCATTTAGTACAGCCTTAACATTTTACAGAGGATACTGGGGCACATGGAAGAGAAGTTACTTGCCTGAGATCCAAGGGAAGCAACACAGCAAAAGACCTGAATTCAAATCTTGCCTATGTAACTACCTGCGTGACCTTAGGTAAGTCACTTAACCTCTGTGAGGCTCCATTTTTCATCGGTAACATGAGAGGTTTGGGGGGAATAAGATTTCCCTTTCAGCCCTAAATCTATGGTTCTAGTCCTCCTAGTCCAAATCTGTTGCTTCGTGACCTCTTGGGGCATTAGAAGGGCATTTCCTCAGAAGGGAGGACAAATGTGGATATGGGGTGGGGCAGGTTGGGTCTCCAGGTTTTCCCCCCTCCAGTCCAAATTGATTGTTTCATTCTCTGACCAAGAAGCTGCAGACACTCCCTCCCTCCTCCAAGATAAATACAAATTCAACACCTTTCACAATCTCCCCCCAGCCTCCATTTCCCGCCCTGTGACACATTACCCTCATACCAATTCTGTCTCCCATCCAAACTGATGACTTGTAATCCCTCACAAATGGTAATCCATTTCTCATCACTGTTGCCTTATCACTGGCTGTCCGCCATGCCTGGAATGCTCCACCTCTCACTGGGCTTCTTTGAATTCTGGATTCCTATAAAGCTAGTTTTAAATACTGCTTCCCATAGGAGGCCTCTCTTGATGGCCCCCAGTGCCAGTCCCACCCCTAGTTACTTAGCGTGTGTATAGAAACATTTTATTTACTGATATGTGTATGTATCATTTCTTTCCCCAATAATATACAACCTCCTGGAAGGCAAGAACTGTTTCTCCTTGTGTTTCCAGTGACTGGCATATGAAAGACAATGAATGCTGATTGATTGGGCTCCTTAAGGTCAGAGTCTATTGCATTTTCCAGTCTTTGGATCTCCAGCACAGTGGCAGGCGCATAGTAGGTGCTTAATAAGTGCTTATCGATTGATTTTTCTGCTTCTCTAGAGTTTGGTTAACTCCACCTGTGTTCATTGATGTCCACACTATGAGGCAGCTTGCTATGAACAGCAAGCAAGCTCTCTGTCCTTTTTTGCTATCTCTACTCTTGAGGACCTCTTCTCCACATGGTCCTCTGGAGACTTTCAGGTTCAATGGATTCCTTGACCCATCCCTCTGTGGATTCACACAAAACATGGCAGTAAGATCACGCCATAATCATAATAACAGCTCCCGTGAATACAGTGTTTTACAGTTGGCAAAGTTCTTTACAAACATCCCATCCTCACGGCAATCCTGGGAGGCAGGTGCCAATACCTACTTTACAGATGAGAAAAATGAGCTAGGCAGAGGTTAAGTGGCTTGCTCAGGGTAACAAAGCTGGTAATTGGGGAGCGGATGTAAACTCAGGTCTTTGTTCCCTTCAAGTTCCACACTCTATTGATGATGCCATCCAGCTGCCTAGATTAAGAGGAGACCACATGGGACTTAGGAAGAACATTCAGAGTAAGAATGAGTATATTTCTCCTGTACAGCAATCCAAGCTCCTTACTATGCTGCCAGTCATAAGTAAGATCCTTGATGCTCAGAAGTGCCTGAATTCTAAAGGAAAAAGCAAAACTTGGGGTCCTAATCAGTGAATCAGCATGGCATAGGGTGCTAAGCCCCCCTCCTACGTGCAGAGCTTACCTCTGAAACTAGTTACTTGTGCGACCATGGATGGGTCATTTAACTTCTCCCTACCTCAACTTCCCCGTCTATCAAATGGGAATGATAACATTCAGAGTAACTAATTCCCATGGTTGTTGTATATCTCACATGAAATTGTGCACAGAGCTTTATAAGCCTTAAAGTGTTACAGTAAATTAACAAGCATTGATTAAATGGCAGCAGTGGGGCCAGCCACTGTGGTAAACATTGAGGGTGCAAAGAAAGTCAAAACCCATGGTCTCCACCCTCAAGCAGCTCTCATTTGAATGGGGAATTCTGTATGTGTCAAATGGCAGCCATTAATATGAAGTAAAAGTCTCTGTGAGAGACATCTTTTGATGTTTCCTTCTTGAAGTACCTCCACTATAATCTCCATTTGGTACATGGGCCATCCACCCTTGAGCAGTAGGGATGGCAATCCCTGTAACTTCCATCTATGTGAATGAAGAAAAGGAGACACACAAGACATGTTGTGGAAATTGAAATGACAAGATTTTTCAACTGACTGGACACGTGGGGTGAGTGAGAGTGAGAAGCTGGGGATGACACCCACATTTCAAGACTGGATGACCTTGACAGCCGGCAGTGCCCTTGACAGTAATAGAGAAGTTTGGAAGAGATGAAGGTTTGGGGTTGGGGGAGATAATGAGTTCTGTTTTGGATGTTTGAGTTTGAGTTTGAGGTGCCTACAGAATCTACAATTCATTATAATAGCATACTAATAATAGCTGGTACTTATACAGAGCCTACTATGCACTTTACAAGTATCTCATCTGATCCTCACGACAACCCTGCAAGGTAAATGCTATGATTATCTATGTTTTACTGTTGAGGAAACGGAGGCAGAGATTAAAGTGACTTGCCTAAGGTTACACAGCTAGTAAGTATCTGGGGCTGTGTTTGAACTTAGCTTTCTGACTCCAGGACCAATGAGCTGCTCCCTCTAGCCGCCATGAAGTGGCACGTCCAAGAGGTGGACAGTGGGTGTCAAGAGAGAGGTTAGGGCTCTAGGATTTATGGACCTAGTAGCTATCTGCAAAGAGCCAATAAATGAATTCTTGGAGCTGCTGAATCCAACAAAAATCAAACCTGAACTCTGTAATTATAATAACCAAGTTTGGCCTGGAAGATGGGATATGAGAATGCTCCTTCCTCTGTTCTTTTCAAAAGTGGGAGACTATGGGTGTGGAGAATGCTATATGTCCTGGCAGACCCAATTGATGAGGTTTAAAAAATTTTGTGGAAGTGTTTCATTTTTTTCTTTCTTTTTATTCTTTATTCTAAGGGATGGCTGATGAGGGGTGGGGAAGGTGGAAAGAAAGTATATATTTGGAAATTTAGGTGTAAAAATAGATTATATCAATACAAACTTTTAAAACAGTTAATTCTGACATAAATATGATGACCTCACCCCTGCCTTCCTCCTTGATCAAGGATGGGCAGCTATAGATAGCCCTTAAGAAACCACAATCAGCGGGCCAGTGACTGTTCTAGACAGGCTGATCCTCCGAGTGTTTGTTTAAACTCTGAAGAGTTCACACTGCTTCTTAGGCAGTTGTTTTGCAGGAAATGAAGCTGTCCTATCTTCATTTTACGTGGAGATTCATCCTCACTCCACCCTGACCCCAGTGCCCTGCTAATAACCGCAGAAGCTGACCATGTCCTGATCACATCGGAGCCTCGGGAATCTTTCAAAGCGATGGACAAAGTCATCTGCTCTTCTGGGACTTCAAAAGCTATTTTTGTATGTTTGCTTTTTGTTCCTTTTTAAAGAGAGTTTTATTCAGAATACAGATCGTATTCCAGTCTTGGTTACATCCTGGTTGTGACATGAGGTTGGTCTCTCCGGAAGCGTCACTATGAACATGGGACCATGGCCAATCTCATGGCTTCCCAATGGTCCCATGAGTGAATCAAGGCAGGGCAAGCTTTAGGAGAGATGGCAGTTTTCCCAGTTTGTCATAGAAGCCCAAAGCAGAGCCTCCTGCTTAAGGGTTTAAACTGAGACCTGGGAAAGACTTTAGCTTAAAAGAGCCAATGTCCCTCACTGCATCCGGGGCCATCTCCCAGCATCCTGATCTATATCTGGCCACTGGACCCAGATGACTCTGGAGGAGAAAGTGAGGCTGGTGACTTTGCACAGCGCTGCTTCACTTAAATCCAATTTATTGCATGTCATGGCATCGCCTTCCTGATGTCATGGTCCTGTTCGAGAATGAAGGACAAACAACTGTTCCCTCCACTTTCCATGTTGTAATAATAATAACAAGATTTAGCATATGCAGCTTCCAGATTTACAAAGCACTTGATGAGCATCTCATTTCATTCTAACAATGACTTTGGGAGGTAGGTGCTGTTATTATCCCCAGTTTACTAATGAAGAAACTGAGGTAGACAAAGGTTAAGCAACTTCTGGAGGATGTCTGAGACTAGATTTCATCTTCTTTTGCCCTAACTCCAGGCCCAGAATTCTAGCCACTGTATTACCTGGGGCTTTTGGTTTGGTATGTGTTTGATTTGACAGGCTTGATAAATTGTATGTTCACTGAAGACAGGGACTACTGTTTCATTTTGTCTTTGTGTTCTCAGTTCCCAGAACAGTGCCAGGCATAAGCACAGGGCTTAATAAATCCTCTGAGAATGATGGATTGAATGAATGAATAGATGGCCTCTGAGATCCTAGTTCTGCCGCTCATTACTTGTGTGACTATGGGTAAGTTCCTTAATCTATCTGGACCTCAATTCACTCATCTGTCACATGAATAGATTGAACTAGATTGTGTCCGAGGTCTCATTCGGCAATCTGCCATCTATGATCCTACTGTTCATTCCTGAGATCTTACAATTCCATTACCATGAGCTTCACATGGCCAAGAAACAGTATCTTTCCAGTCTGTGACTTCTGTGCTTCCTGATTAGAAAAGATGCTCACAGCTGAGAAATGCAGAGTGGAGGACTGCTGACTGTCCACCAAGTCAATATCCTCCCCAGGTGCCCAGCCTCCCGCCCCTCCTCCTCCTGGCCCACTGCTACCATCATGGACGGGCCAGTCTATTGTGCTAGCAGAGGATTAGCTCTTAGGAGAAACAATCACCAGGGCTTGCTGACGTCAATCTTTGAAGAAGAGCTTGCGTGGCTGGTAAACGTAGCTGTCTATTGTGTTCAAGAGCACCATGTAAAGCAGTCAAATGGATAGAGATGTAGAAGCAGAGAGAAATCTGTAGGAGAGCCAGGTGCAGGTTCCAGCAGCCCAGGACGAACTCCACTCCAGGCGCAGAGTGTCTGCTTAGATCGGCAAAGTCTGGCCATTACCCATCTCTGGCTTCCTCTTCCCTTGTCCCAGATATCTGGAAGAGATCTTAGGAATCATCTAGCCCAGCCCCTCTCATTTGACAGATGAGAAAAGTGAAGACAATGGAAGCTCCTTGAGGTCAGGGATGAATTGGATCCTCAGCCTCTAGCACAGTGCTTGGCACATAGTAGGACAGGGAGTATGGACTGGAGCTATGCTTTCACTGATAGAGGGAACTCCCAGGTGAGAAAAGTCTTTCAATTCAGATCAGCATCTTCTCTGAAACGTAGAGTCTTAGAGTGTTCCCTAAAACACTTAGAAATTAAGTGACTTGCTCAGGGTCATACAGCCAGAATTAGACCAAGGAGAGACTTGAACAGAAGTCTTTCTTCAAGACTGGCTCTTTATCCATGCATCATTTATGCTTCGCAATGCCTCTATTAGGAAGACAATTAATGAATATATATTGAATGAATGTATTGAGGCCAGAGTGATAAAGGAACTTGTCCAAGGTTTCACAAGTATAAATAGTGGAGATGGGGTTGGAAACCAGATCCTTGACCTCCCAACCTTGGGCTCTCTTCACTGGCCCCTAGTAGTAACATTATGGGTCTGGGTTCAGAAGAACTGATTCCAACTTGCTTCTACTGTTTACCCCTGGGTAATGTTGAGCATCATTTCTCTTTCTGAATCTCAGTTTTCCCATCTGTAAAATGAAGAGATTGGACTACATGATCTCTAAGGTCTCTATGAACCTCTCTCTCACTCTCTCTCTCGCTCTCTCTCTCTCTCTCTCTGTCTCTGTCTCTCTCTGTCTCTGTCTCTCTGTCTCTCTCCCCCTCCTATTATTTCTAAGCTTTTTAAAAATTATGGTTATAAAGTATGGCTCTCTAAGGGAAGAGAGGGACCATAGACTTGCAGATTTAGAGCTGAAGGGGCCCTCAGAAGCCATTTACGACTTAACAAATGAGGAAACTGAGATTCAGAGCAGTTGACTTGTCCAACATCACACAGGTCATGAGCTGCAGATTGAGGATTTAAGCCTAGATTTGTTTCTTTCAAATCCATCACCATTTCCACTGTACAATCCTGCCTCTGAGTATATTGGGAAGTATAAGTGATTTTAAAACATAAAATATCAATAACATTTAATTTTAGAATGAAAATAGTAATAATAACTGAGAGAAACAGTCTGCCAGAGTAGGTGGAAAGCCTGCCTCAGAGTCACAAAGACCTGGGTTCAGATCCCTCCTCTGACACAAGCTGGCTATGTGAACCCGGGTTTCTCTTCACCTCTCAGTGTCCCAGGCAGTTCTCTAGGACTAGAAGGTCCAGTGCAGGTGCTGATTGGCATCAGCAGAGGGACGTCCTCACTGCTAGCTCCCTACGCTAGACCCGGTCAAGTCAATTGTAACCTGCTCCTCATGTGTCCCCTTTTTATATCAAGTATCTTGCTTGATCGTCAGCTCTGGGGTCGATGGTTCACAAAGGATACAAACGATCCAGGAAGCATCAAGAAGAAGGTGATGAAGGTGGTAAAGGACCCTGTGATTAGGGCAGCTGAAGGTCCCTGGAAGAAGAGAAGACTCAAGAGGGACATGAAAGTTGCCTTCAAGTACGTGAAGGACTGCGGTGTAGAATCGGGATTAGCTTGATCTTGCTTGGCTCCACAGGACAGAACCAGGAACAGCTGTTCAGCATCACAAAGTCAGGTTTCAACTTGATATCATAAAACAAATTCCCAACCACTCAGGATGTCCAAAAGTAGGAGGAGCAACCTTGGGAGGGAGCAGGCTCCTCCTCACTGGTGGTCTTCAAGAAAAGGCTGGATGACCTCTTGGTAGCCAAATTGTAGGGGGATCTGTGCTCAGTATGACTTGGACCAGATGATCTTTGAATTCTGTGAATTGTGGAAGCCCATATCCCCACTTTACAAATGGAGAAAAGGAGACCCAGAAAGGCTAATTGGGGAAAAAAAAGTAGTTAGAAACCAGCTAGTTGGTGCGGTGGATAGAACATTGGGCTTGGAATCAACAAGACTCATCTTCCTGAATTCAAATCCCACCTTAGACACTTATTAGCTGTGTGACCCTGGAGAGGTCACTTACCTCTGTTTGCCTCAGTTCCTCATTTGTAAAATGAACTGGAGAAGGAAATGGCAAACCCCTCCAGGATCTTTACCAAGAAAACCCCAAATGGGTCAGGGAGAGTTAGACACAACTGAAACAACTGAACAAGCCTATTGGGGGCAGGGATGATCTCTCCTTCATAGTTGGGTATCAGGCCTGGCCCATCACGAATACTCATAAATGCCTATGGATTGAGTGAATGAGTGGTCAGCTTATTTGCCTAAAGTCCCATGGATTGGCTGCAGCCCAACCTTCTTCATTCCCAGCCTTGACCTCTTTCTATCACAACACCCTAGTTCAGATTGGTAACTAAACTGAGGAGAGCAGATGGAAACTCAGCAAGGGGCATTGATAGGTCAGTTGTCCCATTGGCTAGGTGAAGCTTATTGGTGATTCTGGATCTTATTGCCTCCAAGATAATGGAATGAGAGAGGCAGCAGAAGGCAATGCGCTGAGCACCAGGTTCTTGGTTCGAATGCTGCCAATGACCTCCCCCAGGGACTTTGGTCAGGATGCTTCTCCTTTCTGGGCTTCAACGTCCTCCTCAGTAAAATGAGGGCATTAGACCAGATGGTCTCTGAGGTTCATTCTGGCTCTAACTCTGTGCTCCTCCTCTCTAAAGGTCTCCTTCACCAATGCCTCTATATGGTCAGAAGAGGACCCTGAAAGCCTGCCCTTGGGCAAGTCCCCCCTCTGTTCCTTGCCTTCCTCCTCTATAAAATGGGACCATTGGGGTAGATGGCCTCCAACATCCCTCCTTGCTCTCAAATGGTGACTAATCATTTTTTTCTAGCTGCAGCAACTCTCCTTTTGTTTGTTGTTGCTTTTTGGAGATAATCAGGGTTAAGTGACTTACCCAGGGTCACACAGCTAGTAAGTATCTAGGAACACATTAGAACTCAGATCCTGCAGGCTTCAGAACCAGTGCTCTATCCACTGTGCCAACTGGCTGCCCCTGCAGCAGCTCTTAAAGACTAACTCCTAAATCCTGGAGTTGTTATTCTTTGACTCTGTTAATCCCTTTCTCCTCCTGGATTCTCTCTCCTCTCTAAGCTTTCGTAACACTGCTGTCTCCTGCTTCTTCTCCAACCTGCCTGGCTGCTCTTTTTAGAAAGATCTTGGGCCAAGTCACACCCACTAAACATGAGTGTCCCCCAGAAGCTTTGTCCTGGCCCTCTTCTTCAGCAAGACCTTTTTGATTGGTGATCACATGGTTTCTTTGCCTTTCTTTGTATCCCAGCACTTAGCACAGTGCCTGACACATAGTAAACACTTAAAGACTTATTGACTCACTGACTGATCTCCAGGGATGGAGGAGACACTACCCAAAATGATAAAATCACAGATCTCTGAAGTATAGAGCAGAATCAGGGGCTGATATCTTTGGCAAATTTTGGCCAAGAAACAGCTCCAAAGTTTCTGAGAAGTTTAAAAAAGCAAGGAGAAAGAGAAATGATGGAAAGAGAACATTCCCTGATGCCTTCTAAATCCCCATCTTATAGATCTGTCTTCATTTTCAGTTTCATAGACTGTCAGAGCTGAACCTCGGGGATCATCTCCTCCTACCCTGTGGTCTTCCAGAGATAGAAACTGAGTCCAGGAGGAGGGGTGTGCCTTGCCCACAATCATGTAAAAGGATTTGTTTTTCTTTCTCAGTGTTGATTGCTTTTTCTTGTTTCTGTTTATTCTTTGCTAAGGAAATGTCTAGACCTTCCATCCCCATGTCCTGGGGTTTCCTTTGGTGTAGTCAGAAGAATCCTCAACTTGGAATCAGAATGCCTGGATCTAGAGCAGGGCTCTGTCACTTCCTAGCTGTGTGACATTATCTCAGCTCCTCTCTGAGCCTCAGTTTTCTCATCTGTAAAATGTAGGCCATGACTCACCCAACTTAATTTATAGAGTTTTTGTGAGAACCAAAAGGCACGATGTTTAAAAAGCCCTTGGAAAACTGTAAAATGCTATGGAAACATAACTAGGTACTGAAATGCTGCTATCAGATAATAATAAATAATAATATTAATATTAATACTGCACCATCATGAGGAGTGAGATTACTGAAATTGTTAGAGCCAGAAGGGACCTAAATATTATCTTATCCAACTTTTTTATTTTATAGAGAATAAAATGGAGCAGAAGAGTGAGAAGAGAGAAGAGATCAGTAGGGACTCCCATCAGTTCACTGCTCAGGAGAAAACAGCTCAGAACCAGATGATATCACCAACCAGCAGATGGCAGAAGCAGCAGCGCCCATGGCAGGGAGGTGTTCTAACCCTAGGAGGATGAGCTGCCCTGCCCACATGAGATCCAACTTCTCATGTGCCATATGTGTGTGCCCTTTCCCAGCTATGTACCCTCCTTGGGATATATGCTTAGTATTGGTGTCCCCTTACACTGTCAAGGCAAGGAAGAAAACCCTTGCAGCCGCAGCCATAAGCAGGTGCTCTGGATCTGAGTCATCCTGCTTGTTCTTTGCGAACCAAGAATTCTTTAATTTTTGCTGTTAGATCCCATTTGCCACTTGAACCCAGTAATAATTTTCAGTCATATTCTTTACTTATCTTTCAATATCACCTTTCCCTGCCCCAAATTATCATTGAATATCAGTAATGAGGAAATATTGCCTTTTGTAATTGGCTGAACAGGATAAGATTTGCAAAATGGGATATTTAATGTGGCCCTTGAAAATGTTCAGTGAAACAAATCTCTTGGCAAAAGTCATGAGCTAGTTTAACTTCTGATTAGGAAGACGAGGAAATCACAGGTATGAAAAGGAGCTGTGCTCTGAAAGTTAATGGTGATGAAAAGGACATCTGCCGGCAGACTCAATGTCCTCGATCAGATTTCTCTTTCCTTTGGCATCAGATGGAAAGAGAATTAATCAATGGCACTTTTGTCCAACTCAGGCCAGTCCCCATTGTCCAGATAGCAGTAATAGTTTGTGATTAGAAAAATCAATGACTATGGGAGAATCATCAAAAATATCCATTATTCTGTCAATGATACATATATCTAAAAATACTGTCAATTACCTCTCCAAGAACACTCACAATGAATGTGAAATGAACAGACCCAACTTGACTGAAATGGGGTTAATAGGGTTTACTTGGACAAAAAAAAAGAATTGGAAGGCCATGGGGCCTGAGAAGAAAACATTTTTAAGTCATTGGCCAAAAAAAAAAAGTTGACAATGATTAAAATGAGCTTGGCAGCTTGCCATATGCAATGCAGTAGGTCTATCAGGAAGCCTAATGAACAATCATTCACTGGGACAAAAAGGAAAAATTAAGCACCCAAGAAAGAGTAATCAGTTCTGTAATTTTAACAAATGAGGCTGCTGGGTTACCGAAAGCATTTCTGTTCAAATAGGCTTTGTGGAAACCAAACTGAAGCATGGGCTAGTCTCTCAATATCTCTGTTTTTGACAAGGCTTGGCAATAACCAACAGGGCCATGGACAGTTTTGGAGTCTCTGAGCCACATAGGGAGAGGAGGTGATTAATTGACAAACATTGTTTGAACATCTACTGTGTATAAGGGATGGCCCTAGACTTCAAGGAGTTGAAGAAATATACAATATGGTCCCTTCCCTCAGGGAGCTGCCATCTGAGATATGGAGTCATGGTGTTGAGTCATGAACAGTAAGCAAGTTGTATGTACTGGGTGGATTATTGGGCCCAGGGAAAATGTAGAAAGGTCTCAAGGGATAAACTGGGAATCAGAAGTCAAGGGCACCCAAGTGTTAGCACTAATCCAAGCCAAGGTGCAATCAAGGAGTGAGATGGGGAAAACCATCTATCTGAGCCAGGAAGCACTAAAGGAATAGGTAACATAATAGGTAAAATACAATAATAACTAACTCGTGTGTGTGTGTGTGTGTGTGTGTGTGTGGAGTCAGGAAGACCTGAGTTCCATCTGACCTCAGATGCTTAGCAGCTGTGTGACTCTGGACAAGTCACTTAGTCCTGTTTCCCTCAGTTTTTTTTTCATCTGTAAAATGAGCTGGAGAAGGAAATGCCAAACCACTCCAGCAACCCCGAATGGAGTCACAAAGAGTCAGACATGACTGAAATGACTCAACAGCAACATTATGTGCAGCTTACCTTGTGCCACGCACTATGTTAACAATTATTATCTTGTTTGAGTCTCACAACAACTCTGGGAAGTGCTTCTATTATCCTCATTTTACAGATGAGGAAATTAAGGCCAACAGAGGTGAAGTGATTTGCTTAGGGTCACAGAGCTAGTAAGGATCTGATGAGGGATTTGAACTCAGGTCTTTCTGACTCCAGGCTCGGTGTTCTGTCCACTGTGCCACCTAGCAGCACCCCTTCAGCTTTAAGGCTTTAATGGCCAACTTTCCTTCTCTACCAACACACCAACAAATTGAATCTAATGAAATCCTTTCTCTTTTGAACCTTTCCCTGAACACCTGAGCCATGGTGACGCCTCCCTTCGCTGTCATGCCTTCAGCTACTGGCTGAAGTAGACCTACAGAAAGATGAGAGGCTTTCTTTTCCTTTAGGAGATCCTGGAACCATAGAGTTAGAGCAGGAAGAGATCTGAGAGGTCACTGAGCCCACTTTCCAGGTGAGGAAGCTCAGGCCTGGATGGATGGAGCAACTTGCCCAAAGTTGTACAGATAGAGTCTGTCTCGGCACAGCTGGGACCTTATCTGACCCTGACTCCAAATTCATTGTTTCCAGTGAACCACCTTGCCTCTTGCTGAATGAGTTTCGGGTAGTTCTATAGCCTAATGGAACCAAGGAATCAGGAACTGAAACTGATGATTCAAAAGATGGTGGCACAGACAAGTAAGCATCAGTGATGGGTGAATTTAAGCCTTCCCCCAATTTTTCAGCTAATTTTGTTAAAATCCTTGTCTTCCTTTTGGTTAGAAAGTTAGTCAATAAACATTTATTAAGCACCTACTATGTGCTAAGCACTGGGGATACAAAAAGAGGCAAAAGACAGTACCTGATTGCAAGGAGCTCACAGTCTAATGGAGGACAAACCACAAAGAAGCTAAAAAAGCAGGGGGAAAGGGAGAGAAGAAAATACATTAATAAGAAGAGTATTTGTGTAGCAATTTGAGGTTTGTGAAGCACTTTACAAATACTATCTCATTTTATCCACTCAAATAACCCTGGGAGGTAGGTACTAGCATTATCCCTGTTTTATAGAAGAGGAAACTGAGGCAGAAAGAGTTTAAATGACTATCTACTTTGCTCTATTCTCTGTACTACCTAGCTGCTTCCAAAATAGTGAATCATGAATTACAGGATTTAGAGCTAGAAGGAAACATAGGAACTGCCTAGCCTCTCTTTCTATCAGCCTCTGTCTCTGAGTCTCTGTCTGAATCTGTCTCTCTGTCCCTCTATTTTCTCTCTGTCTATTTCTATCTCTATGTCTGTCTTTTTGTCTCTGTGTCTATGTCTGCTTCTCTCTCTTTCTCTGTCTGTCTGTCTGCCTGTCTGTCTGTCTTTCCTTCCTCTTCCACAGCAACTTACAAACCATCTCTTAAGGAATGGATAGATTTTGACTAACACAGAGACAGAAGTAGAACTCATACTGTTGCTATAATCGGTCTACTTGAAGTTTCAAAGTATCCAGGTGAGAGGTACATACCATGTGCTCCAGGAAGGCTTCAAGCTGGAAGACCTTGCTATGGCTTGAAGTGATGTGCACATGAATGATGAACAAGAAACAGGCCATCATTTAGGTCTTGAAAGAGGAGGGGTTCTGTAGCCAGATTAAAAACAGGAGGTATTTGGAAAAGGCTGATGGCGATGAGGAGGGACACAGTTTGTCAGAGGCCTCAGAGATGATTCTGTGCCTGCCGTGATCTGAAGACAGTTAGCAGATTCTCCAAGCATCAGTACCATCTTCTTCCAATGCCACCATTTCTGTGGTTCCCAACCTGTGGGTAGCAGACTACCAGAGGAGCACGGTGTGATTTTATGGACTCCCCAAATCCATCTGCACCCCCAGCAGGGCCTCTGATCTGAATTTAGCTCCAGAAATATATGCAGTGTGAGTCTATCAAGAATAAGCAAACATACTGTGGGTTCTGTACAGAGAGTAAATAATCTGTCTCAGACTTTCCTCTGTGAATCATTTTCTACTGTATGTAGACAATATGGTGATAGATAAAGGTGGTTATTGACCAATGGTATTGAATGCGCTTGAACTCTTTTTCACTATGTATTTTATCAATCAATGGATTATGTTTTCTTAATCAACAGATGTTAATAATACATCAAGGCTCCTAGGGCCAGAGATTTCAAACTGGATGGTAACCTTAGAGATCCCTTATTCCGACTCCCTCATTTGGCTCATGTTTATTATACTTTGGGTTGAAGTAGCCATAGGCAGACTTGATTTCATAGCAGCAGACGTGGGATAGTGTAGGTTCATTTTCTAAATATAAAAGTTAGATTTCCACGGGATCATGATCCATGAAGCTGAGGCTTTTATTCATCCAGGAAATATTTATTTAGCATTGATTATGGGCAAGGCACTATGCTAGGTACTGTGGGAGACACCTCAAAGGACCACATTAATCTGAAAGAAAGACCATCAGGGATGTGCTGGTAAAATGTTTAACAACCAGCATTCCAAGGGGAAAATCTACCCACAAAAAACTTTTGAGTTTAATCTTCACTACTAATATTTCCTCCATTAATGTCTTAAGTCTAAACCAGAGGTATCATACTCTGATAGAAATGGGAGGGTCACTAAATCATACATAACGATCCCTTCAGGCCATATATCAACTTAGAAAACCACAAATTAATGTTATCTATGTTTTATTGTATTTTTATTTTGCTGAAACATTTCCCAATTACATTTTTAATCCAGTTTGGGCCTCACATGACAGTGTTGTGGCTAGAGGCTGAGTATTGGACACTTCTGGTCTACATAATCAACAAATAAAAATTTAGCCCTGATTATGGCATTTGCCAATTTCCAAGGTGTAAATGCTCAAGGTAAAAATATAATGATCTGTTTGAGCCAATAGGTGCTGGCTCCAGCACCACCTCTATTCCTCAATGAGGAATTAAATTAAGCTTTATTATAGGAACACCATTAATCAATGAGGTGTTGATATTCACAGTGAAATTGACAAAATAATGGCTCCTGAGGAAAGGAGGGAATGTTTCACCAGCATCCAGATGATCTTTCTGTAGATGGGATCTCTAGTCAATCAATACCAAGCCCTTATCACATTCAAGATACTGTGTTAGTTAACTGCAGGGAAAAATGAACATATACAATTAATCTGACTTCAAAATCCAGAGAAAGTTCAGAAGGAGAAACAAACAAGGTAATTTTGTTACTGCCCATTGAATTTAATATATGCTTAAAGCAATAATATATAACAAAAATTCACAATTTCATACACAAACCACTCTTTTTGTTCTTTTTACATTGGAGTGTTTGTGTTCGTGATTGTTAAATTCATAATAAACATTTTTTAAAAAGCAATGGGAGATAAAACATACACACATTAAAAAGCAACTCTTTTTTTTTTTTTTTAGGAACTCCCTATTTATTGAGAAGAACTGTGGGAAAACTAGAAAGCAATCTGGCAGAAATTAGGCTTAGACCAACCCCTTGCACCACATTCCACAATACATTCTAAATGAATATGTAACCCTGAATATTAAAGATAATATAATTAAAACAATTAAAGAGAAACCTATCATATGCCTTTCATAGCTATGTGTAGGGAGGCATGTTCATAACCAAAGAAAAGAGAAGGGCAAGTAGAAATGATAAAATAGTTAGTTTAGATTACGTGGAATTGAAAAGCTGCTGCACAAAATGAAATGTATTCCTCCACTAAGAAGGGGAGCAGTTGAATGTGGGGGAAAATATCTTTCTGTAATATTTCTCAGGTAAAGGCTTGGTATTCAAGATATATAGAACACTAACACATATGTGTGCATAAGTATGTGTGTGTATATATATATGTATATGTATATGTACATACTTATTGTTCAGTCATAGCCAACTCTTTGTGACCTCATGGACCATAACATGCCGTGGGGTTTTTGCGGCAAAGATATTAGAGTGGTTTACCATTTCCTTCTCTAGTGGATTAAGGCAAACAGGGTTAAGTGACTTGCCCAGGGTCACGTAGTTAGTGACTATCTGAGGCTGGATTTGAACAAAGGTCTTGCTGACTTCAGCATTTATTGACTGAGCCACCTAGCTGCCTATAGATACACACACACACACACACACACACACACACACATATATTATGTGCCCACTATTGTAGTAGGTGCTAAGGATTAAAGAAAGGCAAGACAAGCTGGCAAAGATGACAAAAAATGGGAATAATGAGTCAACGTTGGAGGGGTTGTGGGAAGATAGGCTTACTAATATACTATTGTTGGAGCTGTGAAAATCAGTACAACCACTTGGAAAGCAACTTGGAATGATGCAAAGTAGCTAAAATGCCTATACCTGTGCCCAGAAATTCTACTGTTAAGCATTTAACTTAAGGAATTATTTTTAAAAATACCTATATATCTATATCTATATCAAAATATAGATAAGAGTTGGCGAAAAGTCTGCAGCCATCAGACAGAGGGCCTTGAAGCCATGTGACCTGGCTTGATTCGTATTCAGCTGCTCCATTTGCATCTGTGAAACTTGACAAAAGTTACTTTTTTTTTTTTTGGAGGAGTCTATTAGTCACCCAGGCTAAATTGGAACAGTTTATTTAAAAACACACTTCCCCACCCTAAACTTATACAACATATCTGTTTTGTGTGAAAGGGCTGATTTGGAAAATCCCTTCTTTATGCATAATAAATGAAGACATAATCTGCCTGTCTTCAAGAGTACATTTTCTGGTTTGTAAATTTCTCAGTGGTAATATTTCATTTTCATGTTTTTTGTTTGTTTGTTCATTTTTTTTAATGCCTCAAGTTCTCAGCTCTGTTCTCTCCCTCATAATTCCTGATCTGGAAGGTATCCTGGGTGGGGTTTGCTGCTAGAGTGACGTGGTCTTAGCCATGGTTCTGGAGTCATGAGATCTGGCTCCAAATTCCAGTTTTATTGCTTAACCAGCAGTGGGCTCCTCACTGCCCTTGGCCACAGACCCTCATCTGGCAGTGCCCTCCTCATCTGTATTTTGTATTTTCCTGTGTACATATTACTTCCTGCAGTAGAGTGGAAGGTCTTTGAGGACAGGAATGGCTTCATTTTGGTGTATCTCCAAAGTCAAGTACATAGAAGGTACTTAAATAAACCCTCCTTGAGTACAGTTGAAATTATACCCGGGGCAATATCTCCCATGCGTCATTCCTAATGAATGGTCCATTTGTTCTTTGTTTCCCAAACTTAACAGATACTAAGTACAAATGTATGGGGGATGGGGCAGGAAAATTTCTGATGAGGTGGGCATGGCCCCAAAACTTGACTGAGGTTATAGATGTCCAGCACACACAGGATAGGTGAGCCAGGTGGGCTTTTGGAAGACTTCCTCTGGAGATGCCCTTCTCAAGCCCAGTGGTGTTCCATGTCTCACAGGGGAGTTTGGTTCATGAAGGCCTTTTTCCTATTGCAAACATGAGCTCAGAGGCTTCAGGAGTTTGCTGGTGCTGGTGCTTCAGTGGTCAAAGGATCAGAGATTTGGACATCTTAGAGATCATAATCTAATTCCCATCATTTTACAAATGGGGAAACTGAGTCCCAGGGAAATGAAGTGGCATCCCCATAGTATACATCAAAGTAAAATTTGAACCTATGTCTCCTGATTCGGGACGGAGTATTCATTTTATTAATCCACCAGGTTGCTGGTGTCTCACTGGATCATCATCTCTCTCTATCAGGCAGTCCCACCTGGACGGTAATCAAGACACCTGAGTTCAGATCCAGCCATAGATACCTGCTAGCTGTTTGACCCTGAGCAAGGCATTTTACTCCTGTTTGTCTCAATTTCCTGTACTATAAAACAAGGATAATAACAGCACCTCCCTCCCAGCATTGAGAATCAATTGTGATAATATTTATAAAGTACTTAGGACAGTTCCTAGCACACAGTAGGTGCTTAATAAATGCTCATTCTCTTGTTCTCTTTCCCCCAGATGTTCTTCAATATCTTTCTGAGGTCTAAATCCTCTGGTCCTCTGATAGTAAAGGCTGATCCAGTACTTAGTGCAGTGTATGGCATGTAGTAGCTGCTTAATAAACCCTGGGAAACTAACTGACTGACTGGGCCAGGACATATTAAACACTTGTCACTTTTCCCATTCAGATGCAAGTTCTTTGCAAATAGGCATCACTTCATGCTTTGTACTTTTATCCCCAGAGTCTAGCACAGAGTAGGTGCTTAACAAACCTGTGCTGATTGATTGGGTTGGGGATACAAATACAAAAGCAAGGACAAGTTCTGCCCTCGTGGAACTTACTTACATTCTAATCAATAAAAACCACATAGAAGCAAGTGGTGGCCAAGGAGGGGGATATTTAACTTTAAAAGTCATAGGACTAGTGACAGAGCCATAGTCAGTCAACTAGTCAACAAGCATTTATTAAGTACCAACTGTATACCAGGCATTGTGCAAAGCTCTACAAAGAAAGGCAAAAACAGTTCCTGTCCTTCAGTTACACATGATCTAATGGGGGAGACTGTGTGCAAAAACCTACAGTCAGTCCTCAACATTCAGTGTGATTTTATCAGGAACCTTGTTTTCACTTTATTGTCATCAACCACACACATTCCCTGCCATGTAGTAGAGAAAAAAATGAGAGGTGCAATGTGTGAGCAAGTTTGTGGAATGGCTGGCATCTCACCAGGTGCTTCCTTAGTCTTGTTCACCTACCCCTGGAAAGAGCTGCCCATGCATTTGTTGCATGTTTTCATTGTTTGCCTTTAATACTTAAGTTTTGAAATGATGCCCCCAAAGGGTAGTGCAAAGCCTTTGGGCTCTAAGATGATACTGAGACCTCACCCGTCTCTGTGTCCTCCCACAGCAGCAACTAAAGTTCCAGCAACCCCCTCCCTTGATTTTCAAAGGGTGACCAATCTGACAGAGTGGAAGTTAAGATTCAGGTTAAAAATGTTTTAGTTTTAAGAATTTTATTTGCTGTACGGTATGTATGGTACTGTAGATTTCAAGTGTTACGAAAAGTGAATATTGTCTGAAATCAATGTTTTTTTGTTTTTGTTTTTCTTTTTAATTGAGATATAAGTAAAAAAAAGGCCACAGAATTTTAGAGAATTACTAGCAAGAAAAATTTTTTACATGTTACTAGTTTTATTTTGTGTACCACATTTTATGGGTTATTTCACGATTACTATGTTAGGACAAGTGCATATTATTAGAATTAATGTTTTGTTATAAAGAACTGTATGTAGAAAAGTGTATTTTCAGTAATCTCTAGTCAAAGATTATAGTTTTTGGTGGTCTTGGGAACCTCACCCTCATTTCCTGTAGGCTCAACGTATCAACATTCCCATTTTTACACTTTCACTCTATTTTTTAGGAATATTTCCCCCTTGAAGGTTGAGGATTGACTGTATATACCAACAACATATATACAAGATAAATTGGAGCTAGTCACTGAGGCAAGGCACTAGCAGTAAGGGAGATCAGAAAAGGTATCTTAAAAGAGTTGAGATCCCAGCTGAGTCTTAAGGGAAGCCAGAGAACCCAGGAGGCAGGGATGAGGAGGAGAGAGAATTTCAGGCATGACGGTATGATGAATAAAACCCTGAGAGACAGAGTTTCCAGATAATTAATAATCAACTTATTAATTAGGCTAGCTAATAATCAATAAATTGATGGTCAGTGGTTTCTCTTAGTAAGCAAAGATCCCAAGGGAGATTCTGAAAAGCTTTAAATCAGGTGTTTACCTTCTGAAAAGGAACTCCCCTGACAAGTGAAACTCAATGCTGATTGGTGAACATCTAATGAGGAGGTAGGCTAAAAGTCTTCCATTCCTAATGAGAATATGGCTGGATCCTGAGACCAAGCAGGCTCAAAGCATCTGGGTAGAGGAAGCCAATTCCATATGGACCTCTCTGGCTACTTTTCTCCTGCATGAGCTGGATTGCCCAAAACTCTAAGGGAGGGATCAAAGACAGGGAGTTCCTCCCCCAAGTAAAGGCTCACCCAGACTGGATTCTGTTTATACTCTAAATAAAAATTAGGTTCCCAGTTGGGTGGCATCCTGCCCAACCTAGTTAACAAGCATGTGCCTTGAAGGCTAGGAACGATCTCTTCACTCAGCTGTGTCCTTCAGAGAGTGATTGACCTTTTCAGGAATTGGGTCTTAACAGAAATATGATGAAAAGGGTGGACCCCAAATTAATAATTAGTTATTGATATGATAGTATAATATTAATTTCTCTCAGAGGACTGCTAGAGAAAACGCACGGAATCTGGAGATGGACTCTTGTTCAAAGAGGAGCTAAGAGGCCATGCCACTACACCCACGGGGGTGCAGGTTGACCTGCCCTTTCTAAGAGCAGTGACAGAGTTGAGAGGCTTGGAAGCTGATGAGAAGATGTACTGGGAATGAAGCAAAGCCTGTCTGGAGCCAGGCCCGGCCTTAGCTGGTGAGTGAGGGACCCACCAATCAAGACAAAGGATCCTAGGAACTGAGCCAGGTCCCTATTCTCTCGTTTCTCCCAGTGCCTATGACATTTGGGAATGTTAGAAACATACTTACATTGTCTAGGAATAAACAATACTCGTTGCAAGGCCAAGAAGGTTTTAATTATATCTTACATTTATTCCTCCTGAATAAACGGGTACATCCCCTGAACAGAGTACAGTAGAAAGTACAAGGGACTCAGACAAACACCAAGCCTTTTATTGGCTCCTAATTGGAATCTCCCTCCTGGCTCTTCATTGGCCACATGCAACCCCCTGAACTGCCCACATCATGCCTCCTTCAAACAGCTCCTTAAGCATGCATACAAGCCTCTAACCTTTAACCTGATCAGAAGCCTTGTCTCTGCTCTAAAGCTGGGGGAGAGGGGTGAGATAATTTCAGCTCTGTGGAAACAAAACTGCTCCCACCATTTCTCACAGGGAATGAAGGCATGTCTGCTATACCTTGGGAGCAGACCTCAATTGACACCATCACCAGAACTTACCAATTGTGTATGGTGCCTGGCTCAGTCTTCCTATCTCTCGAAACAGTTCCCAGTCTATGAAGTTCAAACATGCATTGCCCAGAGCCAGAGGGATAGGCACAGGTTTTTTTGCCTCCCAGGAAAAGACTAACCAAGATCTTACTTGGAAATCAGGACAGCCTCTCAATGTGATTGATTCATCCATCTTCCCATCTTCCTTTCTGCAAAGGCTAGCTCTGTCCTGATCATGCCTAGGATGGACTGACCTCCAAACAGGTCCCCCTTTCCCTGAGAGCTCCACGGTCCCTGATGATGAACTCAAAGAGGTCAGTGCCTTTCATTCCTGACCCTGTGGTCATTTTTCTCCCAGACTCTGATGAAGATAATTTTCCAGAGTCTTTCTGATGTAGGTCAGAATTGTTACTCTGGTAACAAGATTAGAATTTAGAAGCAAAGCAGGGGACATGGAAGAAACAACCAATCAACAAGCATTTATTAGAAGGGCCTATTATGCGTCTGGCACTTCAGCAGGCACTGGACCAGAAGGGGAGAGAGAGAGACAGAGAGAGAGACAGAGGGACAGAGAGATAGACAGAGACAGAGACAGAGAGAGAGACAGAGAGAGACAGGGAGAGAGAGACAGAGAGACAGAGAGAGAGAGAGAGAGACAGAGAGACAAGGAGAGACAGAGAGACAGAAACAGTGCCTTAAGAGCTGTCCCCCTCCATCACCATCACCATGACTAAACATTTATTAAGTACCTACTGTGTGTCTTGTACCCTGCAAACTGCTGGGGATACTAAAAATAAAACAAACCGGTCCCTGTTCTCAGGGAGCTCACAGTCCAATGGAGGAGAAATATGCAAATAACTATACACACACAAGATATGTACAGTGCTCCTGAGAGGTGATCTCAGAGGGAGAGGATGGGAGAACACCTTCAGGCAAGATTCTGGTCCACTAGTTTCCAGGCTTGTCAAATATGAGAACCCCTTTTAAATGTAAAAATATCCCATGAACTCCATAATAAATGTTATGCTGTTAGGATACATTGATGGAGAGGCATTATTCCACATGGATGAGATCCAGCTGTGCAATGAAGGATTTCTATAGGACTGAGCTTTGCATCGTGCCTGGCCAGTAAGAAGTACTTAATTAATGCTCCTCCTCCTGGATCACTGCCTTATCGTGGCAGAGGGGCTTGTGTAGCTCAATGAGACTGTGAGCTATGCTGTGTAGGGTTACCCAAGACAGACAGGTTGTAGTGGAGAATTCTGATAAAAAATGATCCACTGGAGAAGGAAATGGCAAAGCATTCCAGCATCTTTGCAAAGAAAACCCCACAGACAGTATTAAAAGGATGAAAAGACATGACACCAGAAGATGAGCCCTGCAGGTTTGAAGGTGTCCAACATGCTACTGGGGAAAAGCAGAGGACCATCTAAATAGCCCCAGAACTAATGAAGCAGCTGGGCCAAAGCCAAAAATAAGCTCAGCTATTGATATGTCAAATAGTGTATCAGTAATCAAGGTGGGATTTTCCTTTACTGTTTTCTCTTTTAGCACTTATTTAATCCAGTGTCCTTGAAGAGTCTGGCCTTTATTTCTTTGATTGGATCAGAAGTCTTTGATGACCTCCTTGCCTCAAGGGAAAGCCTGGTTTGCATGGGTTTTGAGTCACATGTTTTTGAAGCCAGAGGCTTTTAAGCCACGTGGGTTTAAGTCCAATGTTGTGATGCCCTTTGACCCTGAACAGGATTTATAAACCCAGAGGTTGATGTTTTCCCTTGGGAGCTGTTAGTCACTGGAAGAGTGGCATGGAACTCTGGGCAGCCGTTTTAAGAGCCCCCCAGCTTGTAAGTCCAGATGTTGATGCTTTCCT
The DNA here is from genome assembly GCF_011100635.1 of Trichosurus vulpecula. NCBI lineage: Eukaryota > Metazoa > Chordata > Mammalia > Diprotodontia > Phalangeridae > Trichosurus > Trichosurus vulpecula. The sequence continues at coordinate 25,303,820 of NC_050580.1, read as the reverse complement.
GGTAACTATGAATTGTGATTTGGTCTGTTTATATTGTGTATGTTTGTAATTTGTATTTGCTCTGAAGCTCAGGTTGCTGGCTTTTCCTCTTGAACTAAGGGAATGATATTTGTATGTTGGATTAAAGTAACATTGTTAACCCCTTAACATTACTTTCCTTAGTAAAGCAGATCAAAGAACCTGTGTTAGTGGCCTTCTGTGTGCTGGTTGTTGTTGGTTTTACACAGCCACAGTAGCTGCTAGCAAGATTGTTGCCACAAGTAGGCCTTAGGAAGCCTTGCTAACAATAAGACAAGTGGAGGTGATGGAATTCCACTGAGCCATTTAAAATCCTCAAAGATGATGCTGCTAAAGTACTTTAATCAACATGTATGTCAGCAAATTTGGAAAACTCAACAGTGACCAATGGAAAAGATCAGGTTATGTCCCAATCCTGAAGAAGGGCAATGCCAAGGAATCTTCAAATTATGGAACAACTGCACTCATTTCACACACCAATAAGTTTATGCTTAAGATTCTGCAAACTAGGCTTCAGCAATATGTGAACAGAGAATTACCAGAAGAATAGGCTGGTTTTCAAAGAGGCAGAGGAATCAGAGATCGAATTGCCAACATTTGCTGGATTATGGAGAAAGCAACAGAGTTTCAGAAAAACACCTGCTTCTGCTTCATTGACTACACCAAAGCCATTGTTTGACTGTATGGATCACAACAAAATACGGCAAGTCCTCAAAGAGATGGGAGTGCCAGATCGTATTTACCTCCAGAGAAACCTACCTGTATGTGGGTCAAGAAGCAACAGTAAGAACCAAACATGGAATAATCGATTGGTTTAAGATTGGAAAAGCAGTATGACAAAGCTGTATATTGTCTCCTTATTGACTGCAGAGCACATCATGTGAAATGCCAGGCTGGATGAATCAAAAACTGTAATTAAGGTTGCTAGGAGAAATATCAACAATCTCAGCTGTGCAGATGATACCACTCTGCTGGGAGAAAGTGAAGAGGAATTAAGGAGCCTCTTGATGAAGATGAAAGAGGAGAGTGTAAAAGATAACTTGAAGCCTGACATCCAAAAAACTAAGATCTTGGCAACTGGTCCCATCACTTCCTGGCAAATAGAGGAAGAAGAAATGGAAACAGTGTCAGAGCTCATATTCTTGGGCTCAAAGATCACTGCAGATGGTGACTGCAGCCACGAAGTTAAAAGACACTTGCTCTTTGGAAGGAAAGCCATGGCAAATCTGGGCAGCAGACTAAAAAGCAGAGACGTCACCTTGTCAGCAAAGGTCTATGTAGTCAAATCTACGGTTTCTCCAGCAGCAGTGCTTGGCTGTGAGAGTTGGAATATAAGGAAAGCTGAGTGCCACAGGATTGACACTTTCAAATTGCAGTGCTGGAGAAGACCTTTGAGAGTCCCTTGGACAGCAAGGAGATCCAATCAGTCAATACTTACAGAAATTAATTCAGGATATTCACTGGAAGGTCAAATACTGAAGCTGAACCTTAAATACTTTGGCTACATCATGAGAAGATGAAACTCATTGGGAAAGACCTTGATGTTGGGAAAGATTGAAGGCAAAAGGAAAAGTGGACAGCACAGGATGGGATGGATAGATAGTGTCATGGAAGCAATCAACATGAATTTGGACAGACTTTAAGAAACAGTGGAAGAGAGAAGGGTATGGTGCGCTATTGTCCATGGGATCACAAAGAATCAGACGTGGCTCATGAATGACACGAATGACAACAACATCATCAAATAAATGCTCACTGATTGATTAATTGACTTTAATATCACAAACTACTTTCCTCACAGCCTCCACTAAACGCCCCCTCTCTCTGTCTCTCTCTCCCTCCCTTTCTCTCCCTCCCTTCCTCTCCCCCCCTTTTCTCTCTCCCTTCCTCTCCCCCCGCCCCGCTCTGTGTCCCTGTCTCTCTCTCTGCGTTTCTGTCTCTCCTCTGTCTCTATCTCTTTGTCTCTCTCTGTCTTCTCTGCCCCCTTTCTCTCTCCGTGATGCTCATTTGCATCCAGAGAATTGTACTGGCCTTGCTTTCACACAGACAGAACGTCCTGTTGTCCTCTGCACACAATATTGCACAGCATTCCCCGTGAAAGGTTAAACAATTCTGGGGTTTCCTTGTAATCAGCTGACACAAAATTGGACAGCTCAGCAGTGGCTCCCTATTGCCTCTAGAACAAAATTACCAGTTTGCCATTTAAAGATCCTCCATAATCTGGCTCCCACCAACCTTATGCACCTTACTCTTCTTCATGCATTCCCCATTCATGTCAAACTGTCCTGTTAGCTGACTGACATTCTATCTCCTGCCTTTGCTTGGGCTGCCCCTTCATGTCTGAAATGCTCTCCCTTCTTACCTCTGCTTCATAGACTCTGTGACCACCTTCCAAATGTAGCTCATGCTTCCACCTTCTCCAGAGAACTGTCCCCACTGCAGTCATGAGAGCTGTCTTCCTCTGGAGAATTGCCTAATTTCCTTATTACATCCTGAACTTAACAGCAGCAAAACACATGAACCTGTGCATATACAAAGAAGACCGGAAGAGAGGATTGTATCTGAAACCTTGGGTCTCTATTACATAGAGCTTACTTTTTAAGCATATATTCAATTTAATATGATAGTATCAGCACTGCTCCATCTGCCTATATTCCTTTGGGAACTTCCTTCTGGTGTCTTCTGAAGTGATTTTTTACCATTTCATGAATTCTTTCCTTCTTTGTTTTAAATCACCATGATCACTACTCCATTCCTCTTCTATACACTCTTTCCTTCAAAAGAAATAAATGAAAAATTTCCCATGTAACAAATAGATATCAGGCAAAACAAATGCACACATTGGTTGTGTCAGAAGATGCATGTCTCATTCTGCACAATTAGACCATTTCATGCATCGGGTTTCTGGAGTCATAAATGGCCCTTGCATTGATTGGAATTCTGAAGTCTTTCAATGTTGATTTCCTTTACTGAATCTTTGTCATTGTATAGATTGTTTTCCTGGTTCTCCTCACTTCATTCTACATCAGTTCATAAAAGTCATTCCAAGTTTCTCTGATTCTGTCCTTTTCCCCATTTCTTGCTCTGCAATTATATTGCATTCAGCCATTATCTAAACAATGATTGTTTGCAGTTCTTTGCTACAACAAAAAGTGTGTTGCTATACATTATTTGAAACATGATACATGTTTGATACATGTCCTTTTCTTTGACATCTTTGGAGTATATGGCTAGTATTTAATTGCTGGGTCAGAAGGTACATGCACAGTTTAATACCTTTGGGGGCATAGTTGCAAACTGCTTTCCAGGATGATTGGAACAGTTCACTGCTTCACCAATAGTTCATTAAACTGCCTATCCTCCCACAGCCCCTCTAGCAATTGTCCTTTTCCTTTTTTGTCATCCTTGCCAATGTGGTGGGTGTAAGGTGGAACTAATGTAATTTTCATTTCTATTATCATTAGTGATTTGGACCTTTTTTTCATATGGTATTGACAGCTTGCTTTGCTTCTCTTGAGAACTGCCTTGTTCATATCTTTTGACCATTGGTCTACTGGGGCCCAATTCTGGTTCTTATACATTTGTATTAATTCCTTATTTAACATCAAACATATAATTTCCTTTATAGCTTCAATTCCCTATATAACTACTCTTTATCAAATAAATTTGCTGCAAAGATCCCCCCCATTAACTCTTTCCTTCCTAATCTTACCTAATCAATACAGATTTTGTTTGTGTAAAAGTTTTCCAATTTGTTTAATCAAAAATTCTCCATTTTCTTTTTGTGATAATCTCTCTCCCTTGTTAGGTCAAGAACTCTCCCTGATGCATTGTTATGAAAGATATCTCCTTCCCTTCTCTTTTAACTTGTTTTTGGCATGACCCTTTCTCTCTTGGAATCACTTTGTATTACTTTGCATATACACATTTCTCAAAGGCAGAGACTATTTGCTTAATAAATGGGTGTAGGATTCAGTTGGAAAACTGTATTCATTGTTTCTGAAATTGGAATATGGTGTCCTCATTCTTGGTGACCACTGCTAATGGCTGGGCTGAAACTTGCCTTGCTTCTTCTGGGTCAGCTAAAGACTTAGCATCAGGGATGGGACTGGAGTTCGGTTCTGTCCTGCCTTTGACATGTGGCCTTTTTAGAGCATTTTACACTGTTGATCATCCCCTCCTCCTGGTACTCTCTTGTCCCTGGATTTTGGTGACTCTTCTCTCTCTGAGTCCTCTTCCTTGCTGTCTGGACAATCCTTCTCAGTCTCTTTTGTTGGCTCATATTGTTTATCTCATCCCCTAAATCATGGGTTCATTCCAAGGTCAGTCGGTAGGGCATCAGACTTTTAATCTGAGGGTCCAGGGTTCAAGTCCCTGTTAGGGCACCAGATGAAGCCAACCAGCAGCTTCAGGTGCTCCATGGAGAAATGACACGAGTGGGGCGGAGTCTGAATCAGATCTCAATTTTATTCAAGCAAGCAACAGACTTTTATACTGTTTCTTAACCATTACCTAATTCTTCTGAACCATTACCTAATGCATTGCTTTGTTACTTTACTGGAACGTCTTTGATACTTTACTGGGACATCCTGCCTCGTGTCTCATGTAGCCCATGTAGCTCCGATACATAGATGTTCACTATATTGCAACATTCCTGATCATTCCCATGCAGATACCCATGCTGAAACATTTCTGTTCTTTCCCATGCGGATCACAGCCGAGAGGGTAGTTCCAGACCCACGACCTCTTATCCTGTACAGTCTTGCCTTGCACAGACCTAGGAGCCTTACCAAGATATAGTTGGATCTCCACATGCCGTTCTGCACATTCTCAAGGGTAGCTAGAACAGGCTCAGGCTTAAAGGAAAACCTGTCATTTACCTCTCTCACCACGGACCATCTCAGAGCTAGCCCCCTACACTCTTTTGTTGGCTCAATTTGTTTATCTCATCCCCTAAATCATGGGTTCATTCCAAGGCTTTGTCCTGGGTACTCTTCTGTCTTTATACCCTCTCCCGGAAACTGTTATCAGCTCCCACAGATTCAATGATCATTTCTTTATGCATTTGACTCCCAATTCTTTTCTCCAGCTCTAATCTCCTGAGCTCTAATCTCATATCACCATGGTCTAGTGGGCATTTCCTACTGTCCCATAGATAGACATCTCAAACTCAACATGTCCAAAACAGAACTAAAATACCTTCTTTTCCCTAACACCAAACCCTCATCTTAATTACACTATTTCTGTCATGGGCACCACCAGTCTTCCAGTGGGAATAAATGTTTATTAAGTACCTACTTACGGGCCAGGCACTGTGCTAAGCACTTTATAGATGTCATCTCTTTTGTTTCTCACAACAATTCTGGGAGGCAGGTGCTATGATACTATCCGCCATTTACAGTTGGAGAAACTGAAGCACACAAAAGGTAAGTGACTTGCCCAGGGTCACATAGCTAATAAGTATCTGAAGCTAGATTTGAACTCGGGTCTTCATGACTCCAGGTTCAGTACTCTATTTACTGCACCACTTAGCACCAGCTCAAAAACATCCTCAAATCTTTATTCTTAGTTCAAATTTCTAAGCAGCTGCCTATTCTTATGAAATCTGCTTCCATATCTATTTTTTGGGCGGGGAGGGGTGGAGTGGGGAGTGGAGAATCAGCTGGACTCTCCCAACATTCTCCTCTAGACAACTTTAAAAAAATGCATCAAATCAAATTCTGGAGTGGCAGAGCCAACAAAAGGTCAGGGTGAGACATTTTTCTAGCTGAAGACAATGTAGGAGGTTGGCAGGAGAGGTCTATAACACCAGAGTGGTGGTGGTGGTAGGGATGCTGAAGCACACATGCTTGGTCTTCTACCCCAACAGCAAGCTTTGGTGGTGGCAATTTTGGGAGCTCTCAGCCCAGAGATGGTAAGGGGATCGAACAACTGGTCAGAAAGAGATTCCAAGGAAGCCTGGGCTGGCACTGGGCATGGGACCCTGCCGCATTACCCATACTCAGTTCCAGGTTGCAGCTCTAGGGCAGAGAGGATCACTTGGACTTGCTTGCAGTTACAGGGGATCAGGGGAGCTGGTCACAGTTCCAGGGTACTAAGGAGAGCCAGCACTTACAGCTGTAAGAGATCAGGGGCCTTCCTGGGTAAAGACCACAGATCACAGACCAGGAGAGCTACCATCCCCAGACTATCCCACCTTGGAAGCACCAAAATCTCACAGAACTCCAAAACTAACTCTGAAAAGAGCAGTAGGGAAAAGCCTCGAAGCTGGGGTGATCCCCCCTTCAACAGAATCCAACTTTTACCCTAAAGCGGGATAAGGATGGGTGGTGGTGAGAGCTGGCATCTTTCTGGTTATTCTTAGAAAATCACATCCCCAAATTCCAGGAATCTCTAGGGTCCTTTCTTCCACAGCAGCCCTTTTTGGTAGATGCTTCAAGGATACCCTCATCCTTTAAAAGGTAATTGTGATTTGCTCTTCCTCCCTGCCCATCCTCCCTGTCTGTGCTGTTCCCTCTGGCTCCAGGCTGATGAAGACCTGGCAGAATCCTGGATCGAATTTTCGGTGTGAGCTGAGAGGCTGGATCCTAAGGGAGAAATATGCTGATGATCTCTCCAGGGTTTGCACAATTATTGAAATGAGAAAGGGAGGGGGCTGGTGCAAAACATCTGGGAGGAGGAAGCAAGCAGACTCAAGAATTTTTTTTTTTAATTTAAACACTGTCATCCAACAAGGAGCAGCACTTCAAAACAGATGTTCCTGGCTGAAATTTTCCAGAGTGGAACAAATGAGACGAGAGTTATCAAGAAAGGAAGGGAGCTGAAATACTTAGGGGAAGTCGTAAAAGAAATAATAGGCCAGTCTAGCAGGAAGGACACAGGACAGGGAATGGAAAGACTGAAATTCCAGTCCTGACTCGAATGCTTTAATAAGGCTTTGAGGTACAGTGGAAAGAATGGCAGTCAGAGAACCTGGGTTCAAATCCTGCCTCTTCCCATGACTGTCTATGCAACATTGGGCGAGTCGCTTAATCTCTGAGTTCACTTCTAAATCTATGATCTTATGAGTCTTATGTCAAGGCAAGTTTAGAAGTAATAAGGTGGAGCAGAAAGCACCCAGGGCCTGGGTTCATATCCCAGCTCTGGCACTGACCTCAGTGAGGTCACTTTCTGTCTCTAGGTCTCAGTTTCAACATCTGTAAAATGGTCTGGATGACCTCTGAGGTTCCTTCCAAGTCCAGTCTAACTGGTTCATTTTGCTTATGGGAAGAGTAGGAAGTTGGAATTCTGCCTCAGTCCTGATTTGGAGTTGGAAGACCTCGTTTGAATTCTACCTCGGTTACCTACTCCCTTTGTGACCCTAGGCAAGACATTTCACCAGCATAGGCTTCCATTTTGTCTTCTGTAAAATAACTTTAGACTAGATGCTCTCCATCTAAGGCCCCTTCCATCTCTGAGAAGGTGAGTTAAGGCAAGGTTTCCCTCTAGATTTGGAACCAGAGGTCTTGGGTTCAAATTTGAACTCTGCCACTTCAGGGATCCTGGCCCAGTTACTTTATTTCTCTGGGCTTCAGCTTCCTCCTCTGTAAGATAAGGGGGTTGGACTAGCTGATTGATAAGGACCTTCCATCCCCAAGTCTTATGCTCCTCACAATTCTGATTAAAACTAGGCATCGCTGGCTTTACTAGAACACTTTCACATTGACAGTTCTTTTCTCACAACAACCTTGGGAAGTGATGCGTGAAGGGTCAAAATCCAAGGAAGGTCAAAGTCTTGCTTTATAATCTCTACTTCCCTTGTAATGAGTTACCCAAAAGTGATCTGGGCAAGAGAAAATCCATGCAAGTGGCAGGATTTTTAGGCCTGACTCAGGTGCCACCAGTCAGGCATGAATACTGGTCTGCTGTGGGGGTGTTTGGGTCCAGCCTGTGATTTCATCTGTGGAGGGAGTTCCTGTGGGGAGGAAAGTCCCTCCATCAATGCAGATCAGCAGCTGAATGAGAACTTTGAGATTTGGAGACTAGCCCAGGACACTGAGAGGTTAAGTGATCTGAAGGAGAGTAATCCAGCTGGTATGTGCTTGAGGCAGAAGCTGAAGTCAGACTCCTGGGTCAGGACTCTGAGGCCATCTCTCTAGTCTGAGCCATACTCTCCCTTTGAAGATTCAGTTATTTCCTAAGGACAGTAGCTGACATTTCTGTGGCTCTTAAATGTTTGCAGCACACTTTCTATACATTCCCCTCTGATCCTCATAACAGCCCTATGAGCTAAGCCCAGGTTCTCTAATTCCAAATCAATCAATCACCCTAATTAAGCACCTACTACATGCTGGGCTTTGTGCTAAGAGCACAGGGATACAAAAAGAGGCAAAAGATAGTCCCTGCCCTCCTTGAGGGCAGATACTATTTGTATACTCTGTATATTCCTGGTTGTATCTCCAACGCTTAGCACAGTACCTAGTATATAGTAGGTGCTTAATAAATGCTTGTTGACTTGACTTCAGTTCTTTAAGCCTCAGTTTCCCTTTCCATAAAGTGGTGATGATAATACCTGTAGTACCCACCTTCCAGAGCTATAAAGACTTCTGGACATTTTTAATAGATTCTGCCATACTTAGTACTCATAATCTCCAAGCTAAGGAGAGTGAAAAGCTTTTATAATATTGAATCCTATCAGAAAAGCATCAAAACCATGGTGTATCATGGTAAGGTGCTCACCATCCCTCTTGTCTTATCTACTACTGGTATTGTCTCCAAGATACTTTCAATGAGTGTATAGAAGATAAATTAAACTTCTTTCAACTACAAAAAGCAGTTATTTTTAAAAAATACCAAAATTAATCTGGAGGAACAAAAAGTCAAGAATCTCAAGGAATTAATGAAAAAACTGTGAAGGAAAGGGGCCTACATGTGCTAGATCTCAAACCATACTGCAAAGTTATAATCCCAAAATGTCTGGATACTGGCTCAAAAACACAGAAGTCAGTCAGTGGAATAGATGAGGTAGACAATATACCAAAGCAAATGAAAATCATAGCATAGAGCTCAGTAAATTCCAAATTGTAACTACTAGGATTAGGGTTTGCTTGACAAAAGCTATTGGAAGAACTGTAAAACATCCTTGCAGAAGTTATGATCTCATACCTCATACTGCAATAGACTTCAAATGAGTATATCACTTAGATATGAAAGATCATGTCACACAAAAAATTAGAGAAGCAATCAAGAAAATGCTTTTCACAACTATAGATAGGGGAAGAATTTATAGTGAGATGAGGGAGAAAGAGAATCATAGAAGATAAAATGGCTAATTTTGATTAAGTAAATTAATAAAATTTGTTTTCAATTTTATCACATAAATGTGAAAAGTTTTGGTACAAACAAAATCAATGCAGCTACAATTAGGAAGGAAACTGTTAACTGAATGTGCTGAAAATGTATATACACTATCAAAACTTATCATCTAGTTTCTCCATCTGGCCTGGCAATTTGTATCATAACTTTATAAAGATATCACTTTGGTTTCTCCCTCCTTTTGTCCTTATTTAGGAATTATTGTGCTTTTACCCTTAGGATCATGGATTCCCACATTCATATATCTTCTTGCCCTATTGTGCTATTCTGTGGTCCCTTCAATTCAATTACATTGAAATCAAGCCATATTCTCTCTATTAAACAAGGCTGCCAATTACAATTAATGAGGTCCATTTAATCAAATCTTGGGGCTACTTGTAAGATTTTGAATTTTAATCTTCCCTTCACTTTATTATCTTGCTTATGCATAGTTGTTTTCATGTTGTCTCTCCCATTAGACTGAGCTTCTGGAGGACAGGGACTGTCTTTTGCCTTTCTTTTTTATCTCCTGAGCTTGGCATAGTGCCTAGTTGCATAGGAGGCATTTAATAAATGTTTATTGACTGACTGACTCTATACATTAGTGTTTCTAAATATCTGAGGTGATAAATATTATTTCTGCCTTTCTGATTTATTTGCTTCTCTGATTTACAAAGTACTTCCACTGTTATTCTTTCAATGGTACCACTTCTGACATTTACTCGTGGTGTGACTATGGGCAAGTCACTTAACATGTATGTATCTTAAGTAGCTCCCTGGGACTTAGTCACAGATGAATGCAATTTGCATTGGAAGAAGGAGGCCATGATGGGAGTTTTCCCATGCTATCAAAATCCCAGATCCTTCATCTATTCACATCCCACCTCTTCATTGCCATTTGCCCAGATCTACATTTATAATTTTCCTTCCCCTTCTTATATTTTCCATCCAAATCCCTTTTTCTCAGATCATTAAATCTCTTGACCAATGCATATTTCTGCATCTTCATAAACAGTCAACAACTGGTGTTCCAGAGCATAACACTCCATATTGACCCATGATTCAAAAAACATGTTCTTGGATGCCATCTTTGTAGTCAGCTGCTCACTTCCAACATACACTTTTTTCTTCCCAAATCTTAACCACCTTCAAGTTAAAGTAGGACTGAAGAATATTATCTGTTGTCCTCCATCTCATCTCTCCAAATTTCATGGGTTCTAACTATTTCTTCTAATGGTTTTTATTTATCTTGAAATTTCTCCTAATTCTCCATTCAAAACAGCATGTATTTGGGTATCAATGTGATGTAGTAAGCAGAAATGCCAACAAACAAAAAGGAAGTATAGTGCAGTGGTTGGGCCATTGGACTTGGAGTCTGGGTTCGCATCTCATCTCAGATACTTTCTTGTCAGAGTCTGGGCAAGATACTTAACCTTTCTTACTTCTCATATGTAAAATGAAGGGATTGGATTCAACAGCCTCTCTGGGGTCTTTCATTTCTAAGTCAGTGATCTTATGACAGGCCAGGAGAAGCAGGTTCTAGTCCCAACTCTCCCACAAGCTTGCTATGTGACTTTCAGCAAGTCAATTAATAAGCCTATGTCTTCATTTCTTCATCTTTGTAATGAAAAAAAAATTGGATTAGATTACCCTTCCTGTCCATTTCTCTTCTAGGACTATATTCTTTTCTACCTCAATGCTTGGATGGTACTTTGATGGATCAAGATGTCAACCATGTGGATTCTCACACCTTTGGTATAGATGACAAGCCAACCATGTCTTCTCACAGCATGCAGTTCTTGTCCATGAGTTTATATTGAGGATTTATTCAATTAACAAGCATGTATTAAACACCTACTGTGTGCTAAGCACTCTGCTAAGTGCTAAAGATACTGAGACAAAAAAAGAAAGAGTCCCTGCTCCCCAGAAGCCTATATTCTGTGTGGGGGTGGGGTGGGGGTGGACAACAACATACGCATATAAATAGATTAAAATTTATATACAAACCAAATTCAGTGCCATGGGGGCATTGGCGGTGGAATACACACAGTTAGTGGGATCAGGAAAGACCTAGAAGTGTCTTTTTTATGGATACTGTGCAACCAGGGCTGTCCATTTCTTATCATTTGCCCTTTTGATCTGACTAGCCACATTCTTTTTCTGGTCGTTTATGGCCCTTCACACATACTCAAGTATAAATTATCGTTAGGAATCCTGAAATGCAAGGGTACAGGGGTCTACCTCAAAAGAATTCAACCACTCAAGCCTTCTTTCAATCAGACTAGCAAGGTTTTATTGTAACATCAGTTAAGCAGGCAAGATTCCTAGTAAATCTGCCCTACTGTATTGCCAATAGGAGCAGGCAGAGTTCCTAGTGAGTCTACAACTTAATGGGGTTAAGATTGGTGCTTGTATACAAAAAAAAAAGGCTGTGAGAAGATCTGGATGGGATTAAGGAGTGGTAAATAGCTTGGGGTGGTCCAGGAGCAGACAATGAAAGAAGTTGAGTGGTCTGAGCTGGGTCAGAGATCCACAGTGAAAGGGCAGTTTCAAGAATTATCAAGTATCTAGGTAGAAATGTGGGGGAAAGCTGAGAGACTGGGTTATATTAAAAGACTTTGTCTTTTTCTTTTAGGGGTCCAGGGCAAATCCTATAGCCCCATCATTAGCACTTCGAGCTGCCCCATAGTGAAATGATCTGCCTCCAGAGTCAGCATCTTCACTCTCCTTGGAGGCCTTCCAGCAGAGGCCCAAAGACCATTTGTCAGGGGTGTTATGGGTACCATTGCTTTTGGTGATGGGTTACACTAGAGAAGTAGCAATTGACATCCCTTCCAACTCCAAAATCCAGTGGTTCTTTAAAAAAGTGTTCATGATGCCTTTTTAAAACATCACAATCATGTCTGGGTATATCTCCCTCCCTATGCTACCTCCCACCCCAATGGAATCTTCCTTGTAACCAAGAAAAATGTTAAGTAAAACAAGATGGTGTATCCCTCACACCTGACAGTGTAGGAAACATTCCATAGTCTTCTGACTCTTCACTGAAAGGATAGAGATGTATTTCCTCATCTCTTATCTGAGGCCAAGATTACGACCTCTTTCCAAACAACAACAAAAGATGACTCCCACATTGTACATGTGGGGCTGATACTTTCAAGCTCTATAGAACTAACAGTGTGCATGCCCTCACCCCACTCCTTCCCATGGATGGTGTAAACAGCTGTGATTGGAGAAGAAGAGGAGAATGAAAAGAAAGGAGTCTTAGCTAGCAGATGATATGCTCAATGTCTCCCATCAAAATGGAAAAGAAAAAGGGAAACGAAGATCAAAAGAAAAGGTTGAGGATCCCTATCTCTCCCCCCAGCTCAAATGCAGTGCCTTTCAAGAATTCTCAAGAAGACACCAGTGACTCATTATTGATTTTGCTCATCGACAGGAAGCAACACTGCTGGCCAGACAGAGTCAATTGGGAATCTTTCAATTGGTCTTCAAGCTACTGCTTGGCTTGGCTGAGATGGACAGCAAACAGAGACAAGTGTTCTCAAGAGCCTACTGAGTTTGTTGTCTAAGCCAAGTTGGCCCCAGAATTTGCATGCGGGAGCTGAACAAAAGAGTCTAAACTTGAGTCCTGAAATCAGTCAGGAGGACTCCATGGAACACTGGGCAGAGAACAATCCCAGCACTGGCCTAAGAACTTAGTCCTCCATCTCCCATGCTGTGTCTTTTCATCAAATCCCTTCTGCCTAGATTGTATCCCCCACTTACTTCTTTGCCAATTGGAATCTTCAGCTTTCTTCAAGGCTCATTTTATAAGCCATCTCTTCCAGGGAGTCTTTCTTAATCTCCACGGTTCTCACTGCTCCTTCCTTCCTCAAACCATCATATACATATGAATATTTAGGCATGATGGACAGAGAGCTGGCCTCAGAGTCAGGAAGTTCAGACCCTGCTCTGACATATACTGGTTGTATCATCCGGGGCAAAGTCACTTCAACTTTTAGAGCCCCAGGAAACCTTATGAGATGATAAAGTGCCGCACAGTTGCCAGAATGTTCCCTGCACCAATGAAATCCTGTATCTGGTTTCAAAGAAACCCTTGTCATTTATACACTACATCCCTCCAGCAAAACGTAAGCTGCTCAGTGGCAGGCACTGATTTTTTTGTCTTTGTATCCTCAATGCCTCACACACAGTAGGTGCTTAGTAAATGTTTGTTGGATTGGATTGGATAATAGCAGGAAGGGTCAAGGCTCAACCACCCATCCCAGTTTAATTCACGTTGTTGTTTGTCCTTGGTTCTTGCAGAGGGTTGCAAACATCAGGGAGGTGATGTTGTGACATACAAGTGGACTGAATTTAAGGGAGGCAGGCTGTGCAAAGTCACCAGCCTTGCTTTCTCCTCTGGAGCCATCTGGGTCCAGTGGCCAGATGTGGATCTGGACAACTGGTGATGGCCCTGGATGCATTGGGAGACCCTGGCCTTTTTAAGCTAAGGTCCTTAATTCCTATTAATTTTTGAAAGAGTGTGCTGGGTGGCCTCTATCAAGCATTGAAAGGCCCAAATTGTAATCAAGTTAAAACTCAATTTCAATTTTGGGATATTTGTCATGTCATGCAAAGTCAACTGAGGGAATTTTAGAAAGTTTTGAGACAAACAAAATGAGAGGGTAGATGCCAATCATTTCATCATGTCACTAGCAACTTCATAAATGGTTATAATGAAAATACAGTGGAGAAATTCAAAGTCAAGATTAATGAGCCACTATTATGTGTAAGTCAACTTGGAGGTTCATTTATCAGCGCCCACTAAATTGCATTAAATGTCTCCCGATTACAAATGGTTCTTATTAAATCAACGGCACTTCAGTTAGTCTGGGAAACTCTTTCCAAGATCATAGGATGATAAGACCAACAATTTAGGGCCAAAAAGGGCTTTAGAGTTATCCAACCCTCTCATTATACAGATAAGTAAACTGAGGCCCCAAAAGGTGAAATACCTGGCCCCAAATCAAGGGGATAGAGCTAGTATTTGAAGCCAGTTTCTCCAACTCCAAATCCAGCAAACTTTCCACTGCAGTGAGTATTTCTTTATATCCATGTCATATGCTCCCATGCAGGAGTTGGTCTAGTTCACCTTTCTTCTCATTTATATCAGTATGGCATGTAGTGAGAGCACTGTGTTTCTCATCCAAAATTCCATTCCAGAATTATTTCCCACTCTTTCACTATCACCAAAATCCAGCTCTCAGATTAGCAGCAAGATTTTACTACGAAACAGAGACTTACCACTCCATTAACTTTTTATCCATCAGTAATTTGATGGTTCTCATCAGGGAGGAGATTCCCTCTCCTATGCAGCTCACAAGCCAACCATATCTGCACATCCTATGTTCCATGCAATTCTTGTCGTCCTTCTGTACATCCTCCATGGAGGATCCACCCAATATGGCTGAGGCCTTTTTCTAGTTTCTTTACTATTATATATATTCACTGGCCCTCTCTTTTCCCTATCTCTTGAAATAAGGTCAGCCTACTTCCTTTTCTAGTCCTACACATTTTTGACGAGGTCTTTTATGCTACTTCTCGCATGCCGAACACTATTGGCAACATATTTTTTTCATGTGACTCATCTATATTTTATTTATTGTTTGCTTCAGAAAGTATGTCTTAGTCAGAGACATGAGGATTTTAATAACCCATCTCAATCACCATATTTTAGTTATATTCTCCAAAGTGAAAGAGCCCATTAGCTCAGAAATTCTATCTTGCTATGCTGCATGGGACAAGTGGGGCCATGCTCTCTATGAAGATATAACTAGAATGACTGAGCCTGGAGGGCACACTCCAGTTAACCATTGTTCTTTGTCAGTATCAGCTATGTCCCAGCAGGTCTGATAACCAGAGATGACTTTCTGTGTTCAAACATGGTCCCATTCATTCCATCCAGCAGTGAATAATTCATACATCGAGTTTTACCCTGGGCAAAATGCATTGACATCAGAAGTCATTAAACCCAAGTCATTCAGAGAACAAAGTGGTCATTCATGCTCTCAACGTGCACCATGAAACCTTGCCAGTTACATTCAAGAATGAATCCATTTGATTCATGGGCCATACCGCAAACACAGGAGAATACAATTGTTGGGCAAGGCAAGTTTTCCAACTTAGAGTGGTCATACCTGAGAGCGGAAATGCCAGTAGGTCATTGTGATAGGCAAGTTAAAACCAGTTGGGAGGGAGACCTCTCTAAGGTAAATAGATCTCATTCATCAATTTTGGTTCATCTTGTTCCTTATATTCCCTTTCCCTTTCACTCTTTTGCCACCTTTCCAATACACTAAGTAACTCAAGGAGACAGCTCTCTTCTTCAGCATTCCACTTATCATTATAGAGAAAGGAAGAAAGAAAGAACAGAAGAAAGAAAGAAGGAAAGAAAGAAAGGAAGGAAGATTGAAAGAGGGAGGGAGGGAGAGTGGTGTATTAGGAGGGCAGAGTTTATAATCTCAAAGAGGATCATAAACATGTCTGAAAGGTTCGGAACCGCCGGATATAAGAAACTCTCAAAGTAGAAGGTAGAAGAATCAAAACATATATTTAGGCTCCACAGTAACCAACCCATGAACCAGCAACCCCATTTTGATGTATTGATCAAAAGCTTCCAGGCCCAATAAGTACGCCTTGAAAGAGTAACCAGGAGGCTACAGAGAAGCATGATTGCGTAAAGCAAAATCATGCTTCCCCCTCTATGGTAAAAAGATTACCCACTGGCCTGAAGTCTTTGTTCAGCTTCCTCCCGTAGGTCAGCTCTGCTACTGGCAGCTCCTGCTTCAGCTGTAGCTGTGGCTGCGGCTGCGGCTGCGGCTGCGGCTATAGCAGCCTCTGGCTCCAACGGGAGCTGCTTTTAACCATCCAGCTTCTGCGGGGGGGTGTAAGGTACGCCGGGGAAAGCACAGGTTCTTTCAATCTGCTTAAGCAAGGTGAAGGGGTTGACCAGGAAAGCACAGGTTCTTTCCATCAGCTTAAGCAAGGTGAAGGGGTTGACCGGGAAAGCACAGGTTCTTTCCATCAGCTTAAGCAAGGGAAGCAAGGTGAAGGGGCCGACAAGCTTACTCCAGTCCAACATACAAACAGCATTCAGTTCAGGGGAAAAAGCCAAACTAGTCAAGGGCACTTGTTGACTAAGTGCTAAGGAGCCCATTTTTGGTTGCCAATACAAGTGGGAAGGAAGGAAGGAAGGAAAGAAAGAAAGAAGGAAGGAAGGAGGGAAGGAAAGAAGGAAGGGGGGAGGAAGGAAGGACAGAAGAAAGAAAGAAAGAAAGAAAGAAAGAAAGAAAGAAAGAAAAAGGGAAGGAAGAAGGAAGAAAGGAAGGAAGGAAGAAAAAAGGAAAGAAAGAAAAGAAAGTAGAGAAAGAAAGAGGGAGAGAGGAAGAAAAGGAAGGAGGGAAATAAGGAAAAAAGAAAGGAAAGAAAAGAAGAAGAGAAAAAAGAGTGAGGGAGGGAAGAAGAAAGGAAGGAAGAAAAAGAGAAAGAAAGGAAGAAAGAAAAAGAAAGGAAAATGAAAGAAAGAAAGAAAAAAGAAGAAAGGAAAGAAGGAAGAAAGGAAAGGATGGAGGAAAGAAGAAAGGGAAGGAAGGAAAGAAGGAAGGAAGGAAAGAAGGAAGGAAGACAGGAAGGAAGGAACGAAAGAAGGAAAGAAGGAAGGGGGGGAGGTTGGTCATCCAGATCACTTTGAAAATTATTCTAATTGTATGGAGGCTTAATCCACAGAATTTCTTTCACATGCTATCTGCCCATGGATATTGGGAGGGGTAAAGGGGCAAAAGAGAAGAATACCAAGATGGACTCCACACTCTCACAATGCTTCAGGTCAGGAGAGTTTCCCTCAGTGGAAAATGTTCTCTGGATATCACCTCCCTACAGAATGGTAATTAATTCATGGTAATTACTTGTGCCTTTGCTAATTAAGTGGCCAAAGCCAGAGAGGACCTGGCTGGTCATACCCTCAATGGCTCCTGAATTGGTCTTTCCTGTTGGCTTCTGATCGATCTGTATGCTGGCTAAGGAAGAGAAGAGACTCCCACAGACACCTGACACGCTTCCAGTCTTCTTTCCAAATACCTCTCACAGGACTGGCTGAAGTTTCCCCGAAGGATGAATAAAGAAAAAGTGAAGCTTCCAAGCTTCATCCATCAACATATTCCAATGTAGGAGCTTATTGCAGCTGCTTTCAAATCTTCCTCCTTTAGGAGAAGTGAGCTCCTTGGCGCAGGCTCAACATAACCTGCTGGTTTATTGCCTAATGCAGATGATTAATTTATGGTTTTCAGATTTGGCTGTAAAGAAATATGAGAAATAATGCAAAAAGAAGTTGGCAATTAATGTATACATGGGAAAAAAGATCTCTAAAGCTCCCTTGTAAATCCCAGAAACATGGCTATATTTTGTGCTGTTTTTATCATTACCCTCAGACAACCTCATTGGTTGTGATATATATGCCTCTGGGTAATGTACAATTGTAGCTTCTGTACATCCCTCTCAGGAAGCTCTGGTGCTGTGACTTAAAAAAAAATTAAGATTTCAGTGCTAGAGAGGTCATTACAGTGGAACTCCTTGAATATACACCTCAAACTGAGGAGGAGGAAGAGGACTTTCAAACACATTTAGAGCTGAAGAAATCTCAGAGCCTGTTTGGTCCAATTCCCCCATTTCACAGATGGAGAAACTGAGACCCCAGGAAAATAAAATGAGTTGGCCACAGTTAAACAGGCAGAGGAAGGTGGGATTGAATTTGGGTCCTCTGTCTCCAAGTCCAGCATGGGTCCCACTGAACCACAGGACACACCACTAGGAGCCAAGTTAGGATAGACCACCTTAGTGTCTGGGAAAAAGCCACCAGTCCTATAATTGTTCCACTGTGCCAACTGGCTTCCAGGAGGAATGATGAGCTCCATCGATTCTCTCCCTGCCTTCGAGAACCTAGGGTCACCTCAAGCCTTGAGAAGAAATTTGAGTAGAACCTTAGTGAAGAAGAGTTTTCATTGCACCTCCAACATTGTTTAGAGGACAGAAAATTCACCGGGAACACGAAAGGTTAGCTCTCCCCAGAACTTAACACAGTGACTAGGATATAATAGGTGTTTAATAAAAGCTTGTGGAAGGAAAGGGAATAAATGCTAAGGTGAAAAGCAAAGTGGATTGGGGAGGGACAGTGCAGGACTCATCCCAGAAAGACAAAGTGGAGTAATAGAACACCCAGTTTGGACTAAGGAAGATATGGGTTCAAAACCTGCCTCGGGCATTCATTAGCTCTATGACCCTAGAGCTCATTTAAGTTTGTCAGCCTTGTTTTTCTCATGGGAAAAATGAGGTTAGATTCAATGGACTCTAAGATCTCTACCAATTTTAAATCTATAATCCCATGAGCTAGGATTTATGAGTCTATAATAAGGGGAAAGGGGAGAGATTTAGATGTAATAGAGAAAGAAAATGCCCAAGTTCCTTAGCCAGTTTATCTTTGCACTTTGTCCCCAATTCCATCTCCCCTGGCTCCCCTATGTAAACGCTCTGCTCTAGCCAGACTGGTTTCTTTACTGGTTTCTTTGTATATACCATATATCGTATGCCATTCTCCTATTTTAAAGTTCCATGTTCTTCTTCTTAGTTCAAATCAGCTTCAGAGCCAGGAACAACTAGAAAGTCTACTTTCAGCCAGTTCAGTGCTCTTTCTAAACAGAATCATTCCCACCCTATGCCTCCCTGTAACCAGAATGGCCTTTGTTTTCTTTGAGTGACTCAATTTATCTCAGTGAGCTTTACTAGGTGCTAAGCCCCAGGCCCAAACCCCATTAGGTGTTAATGTAATCCATGTGGATGTGAACCTCCCAGGGTCCTAAGGGGAGGGGCCAACTCAAGAACCAATCACCAGAGCCTGAGCTCTGGTGATTCAGATGACATTTGATGATGTCTGAAGCCCTATAAGAAGGGAGGCCAGAGCCATTTGTGCGGGGCTCTGGAGATGGTGTTGATGAGGAGACTCCAGGCAGCTGTAGCTAAGGAGCCCTCCAGCTTGTAAACCCGGATGTTGAGGCTCTGTTGAACTCTGGTAACTATGTGTTGGGATTGAATCAGACAAAGTCTGTTGAAGTTTGTAATTTGTTTGCATTTTGTTTTGAAGTCCAGGGTGCTGGTTTTTTCCCCTGAACTAACTGAATGATATTTGAATTAAAAGTAAGCCTGTCAACCCCTTCACCTTGCTTCTCTTGCTTAAGCAGATCGAAAGAACCTGTGCTGTTGGCAGCTTTCTGGGTGCCGGCTGTGGGTGAATCTTAAACCCTCACAGAAGCTGCTAGCCGGATTGTTAAAATACTCCCTTCTCCAGTGTTACCTACCCAGGCACATAGTGTAGTCAGTCAATTCAGTTAACAAGTATTTATTAAGCTCCTACTATGTGTGAAGCACAGTGCTAAGTACTGGGGATACAAAAAGAGGTTCCCTCCCTCGGGGAGATTACAGTCTAAGGGAGAATATGTACAAAAAAGCTAAATACAAAATAAATAGGAAACAATGAATGAAGGGAAGGCACCAGAATGAAGAGGGGTTGGGAAAGGCTTCCTGTGAAAGTTGGCATTCTGATAGAGACTTAAAGGAAGCCAGGGAAGGCAGAGATGAGAAGGTGCAGTGTTCCAGGCATAGGGGAGAGTCTGAGAATGCCTAGAGCTGAGAGACAGCGGATCTCGTCCACGGAACAGCCAGGAGGCCACTGTCACTGGATCAGAGTATGTGTCAAGGCTTAAAGTATAAGAAGACTGGAAAGGTATCAGGGGCTAGGGTACAAAGGGCTTTGAAGGTCAAGCAATTTTGGCATCTTGTATTGGATCGAGGATTTTGTATTTGATACTGGAGGTATCATCAGGCCTTTATCATTCTTGTTACTGATTTATGTAATGACTTTCCTGGTCCTCCCCAATACCTCCAAAACAAATAAAATAATTTGTATTGTTAATTTCTCTGGTAGCTGGTGGATGCATCCTTTGTCTATCCTCTGAAGGCCAGCCTGGCTAAGTTTGGCAAAATGACTTCCAGTTGGACCACAGGGTGTTGATGACTTTTTTAGTCACCACAACTCAAAAAAGTCATAAGGCAATATGCAGAGGTGAGTAGAATAGGGAAAACCAACAAAATTCAATTAAATTCAATCCAATAAGCATTTATTAAATGCCCTGTGATTTCCAGGCACTGGGGACACAAAGACACGAAAGAGGTCCTGACCTCAATGAAACTTCTGAGGGCTGAGACATCATATAACAAGATGAAGAAATATCAAGAAATATCAAATATAAGTATATACAACTATACAAAATACTTTCAAGATAGAGGCATCACTAACAAGTGGGAAAGGTAGGGGACAAAGAAGGCCCTTCTCTAGGGAGTGAGGAGTGAAAGAAGGAAGGGATTTCTCCATTAGAATGTAAGCTCTTTGCTTTCTTTTTTGTACTTCTGTCCCCAGCATTATGTACCTGGCACACAGTTGGTGCTGAATAAATGCTGGTTGACCAATTCTAAAAGGCATATGAGAAAGTCACAGATTTGGATCTGGCAGAAACCAGGAAGTAGTGTGCTCCAGACAGGGGGACCCACCTGTTCAGACCTATCAGAGGTGAGAGATGAACAACAATGTACGGGGGAACAGCTAGATGGAAGTCAGATGCTCTCCCTCTTCCCCTCTACATCTTGGATCCTGAGCTTTGTCAAGGCTCAGCTCCCGTGCCGCCTCTGACATCATGAGGCATTTCTTAATTTCTCCAGCTGTTATTCTCTCATGGGCAACACAATAATTTTTGAAACGGGATTGTCTCACGGGCAGAGTCCCAAGCTCATGCTTAGCTCCATGGAAGGTTCTCCAGTTCAACCCCAAACATGTTGTATGTCTTCTTCTCCCAGAAGAATGCAATCTCCTTGAAGGTAGGCACTGTTACATTTTCCTGTGTCTGTATCCTCAGAGCCTGGTATATTGCCTGGCCCGCTGGAGGTACTTTATAAATCCTTGTTGAGTTGAACTGAGTTGAATTTCAGCATTCAAGTGTCATTGTTCTAGGAAGGTAGATCAAAACAGACAAATATTCCTTCTTCTGACATTTGCCCAGACTAAAAGGACTTTAGAGTGAAAGGAAAGACCTGAGTTCAAATCATTCCTCCGACAACCAGTACGTGTCACCTTGAGCAAGTCGGCTATCTTCTGTGGGACTCAGTTTCCTCACCTATGAAATGAAAGATTGGGACTAGATGAGCTCTCAGGTCCCCCATAGCTCCAAATCTATGGTCCTATGACTTGGGTCACCAAGGAAAACACATTATATGACAGATATGTCCTAACTGAATTGTAAATGAATGAACTTGAACTTGACTCCAGGAAGCTCCCTCGTGGTCCCACTGGAATCCTGTCAAGGGAGGCTCTTGGGTCCCTCCTGGCCTTGGAGAGAAGAGACCAGGCTTTCATTAACCACAGGATCTAGTTGAACTCAGGAGCCCACAGCCTCTGAAAGGAAGTGGTGGAAGCAATTAGGGAGGCTAGTTTAGAGAACGGGGCTGCAACTGCTCCTTTGACCACATCCGATATTGGTCTTGGATTGTTCTTTGGGAGGGATAGTAATCGCCTCCTGGGAGGGGAAGAGGCGAGCTGGCCGGGGCCAGACTCTAATAGGTTTCAAAAGTGAAGCTCCCTCATAAATAGTGTAGATTGTGAAACCAGAAAAATTACTCTGTTCCCAATAGATCACTCCCAGCCCTCCCTTTTTAAATTAAATAAATATGGTTCACCAAGTAAGTAACAAATATACCATTCTTGGTAAAGCACTGGAGGGATAAAAGTGAGAATTCTACATTTGGAAAAATGAATCTTCCGTAATCAGGCCATATAAGGTACATTTTGGGGTCTAAGCCTGTGATTTCACCTATTTAGGAAACTCTCAAGGTAAAAACTCCCTTCACTGATACAGGTCAACAACTCTTCTGTAATTTAAATTCTAAGGCATGCAGCTTAGCCTGATTTGCTGAGAACGTTGTATGTAAGATGGATTCATCGTTCAGGATCTCAGAAGACTATTTCTAATCTTTGATCCCTGAACAAATGGAGTCTGGGTCCATAAAGTGACAGTCCCAAGTGGCAGGATCATAACATAAAGGAGGTGAGACAAATCTCAGGACAGAGAGGGAACTTTTATCATCTTCAGGACTGGTGTCTCCTCCTCCCTGAATTTTTACCTCTATGGACACATCCAAAATTGTTTCAGAGAGGGTAAGACATTTTCTTGTGCCATCTGCTGGATTTGAAGGCAACCTGCAGGAGAATCCCAAATCATGTCTGTCCCATAGACCTTGAGGATGTTTGGGATCAAAGAATCCCAGAGCTGGAAGGGACTTTAGAACACGGAACATAGAATATCAGAACTCAAAAGTACCATGGAACACAGTGCAGGGTACCAGAGTTAGAATCCAGAATCTAGAGTATCAGCTATGAGAGACCTTAGAATGCAGAACCTAGAATATCAGCATTGGAAGGGAACATAGAACACAGGACATAGAATGTCAGAGCAGCAAGTACCCTTGGAGTGGATCTAGTCCAACCCATCATTTGAGAATAGAAGAAAGTGACTTAAGCCTTGGCCCACCTTTAGGTGTCATAGTAAACACTTGTAAATATTTCCTAGAAATACTCACACACATATATATTATACATAAATATTTTCCCATTATTTAAATTCCTATGCCTTAAATGGTACTATCTATGTTTACATCTTTAGAGGCTTGCTGTGGTGTTTTCTTTAAAGTGATAGAAAGATGCACATTTCCTCCTAACAATGAATAAAAGTTTAGACTCAAATGCCTATCTAGATGTATATTTCAAGAATTGAGTTATAACTAGTTTATCCAGAGCTAAGTTATATGTCAAGCAAATTGATCAACAAGGTTGTATTAAGCACCTACTATATGCCAAGCATTGGATAAGGTGCTGTAAAATTCAAAGGCAAAAATGAAATAGATCCTGCCCTCAATGAGCTTACCTTCTATTGGGAGAGAAGAGAAGCAACATGTATACAGATAATTAAATACAAAATATATAAAGTGAAGAAAAAGCAATGTGGGGTGGGAGCCAACAACTATGGGCATAAGGAAAGGCCTTTTGGTAGAGGTGGCCCTTTAGGTGAGATCTGAAGGAAGTTAGGGGCAGAGGTTAAAAAAAATGGAGCACATTCCCAACACAGAGAACACCTTGTTGCAAGATGTGGAGGTGGGAGATGGTATATAACATATGAGGAACAGCAGGTAAGCCAGTTTGTATCCAGATTGTGATCCAGATCTTTAATCCAGATTGTATGAAAGGGAGTAGTGTAAAATCAGCCTATAAGGACAGGCTAGATTCAGATTTTGAAGGACTTTAGACAAGGAGGGGTTTGTATTTGAAGCTAGAGGTAATAGAAAACCACTGAAATTTTTTAAGGGAAGTGAAATGATAAGAACTGTGCTTTAGGTATATCAGTTTGTTAGCTGTGCAAAGGATATATTGAATAGAGGAGAAGCTAGAGACAGGGAAATCAGTTCAGAGATTTTTGCAATACTCAGAAAAGTGATAAGGATCTACATTGGGGTGATAGCAATAGGAGCGGAAAGGAAGGGATGTGGAGGTAGAATTGACAGGTCTTAGAAACTGACTGAATGTCAGGCAAGAGAGAGTAAGGAGTTGATGATGACTCCCAGGTTGTGCCCCAGGACTGGAAGGATGCTAGAGTCCTTAGCAGAAGTGGGGAAGATGGAAAGAGCGAGCTGGTGTTTGTGGAGGCGTGGGGTGAAGAGAAAGACTTAGAGCTTATACATGTGTTTGAGATGTCTATGGGACATATAGGTGGAGCTATCCAGGAGACAAATGGTGATATGGGACCAAATCTTGGGAAATATGGGCTGGGATATTAACATCTAGGAATCTTCGCATAGAATTGATAGTCGAAATCATGGGTACTGATGAGGTTAAGTAAAAGAACATAGAGAGAAATGAGAAGGAGTCACAGTCAGTCAATCAATCAAGCAGCAAATATTTCTAAAGTACAACTAGATGGCTCAGTGAGTAGAGTTCTGGGCATGGAGTCAGGAAGACCAGAGTTTGAATCTGGACTCAGATACTTACTAGCTGTGTGATTTTGGGAAAGTCATTTAACCTCTGTTTGCCCCAGTTTCCTCAACTGTAAAACACACATAATAATAGCCCCTACCTCTCAGGGTTGTTGTAAGAATCAAAAGAGATAACATTTGTGAAGCACTTAGCATAGTACCCAGCAGGTGGGAAGTACTATATGAATGCTTATTCTTTTCCCTGTACTGTGTTCCAGACACTCTAACTGAGGGGAATGCAAACAGGAGAGTGAAATAGCCCCCAAGGAACTTACATTCCAATAGAGAAGCTAATGTGTACATATATGAAGACATATGGAATACATACAAAATTAATTTTGGGAGAAGATGAGGTGTATTACTGGTTAGTGACCGTGATATGAATGATGATCCAACAAAGGAGAAAGACTGAGAAGAAGCAGCCAGAGAAGTAGGAAGGCAGAGAGAGTGGTATCATGAATGAGTCCAGGGAATAAACATTTACTAAGTACCTACTATGGGCCAGACACTCAATATACAGGAGAAAATGATCAATAATGCCAAATGTAGTAGAGGGGTCAAGAAGAAAGAGAACTAAGACTCAGTTATTAGATCAAACAACGGATCGTTGATAAGGCAGAGCCAAGATGTCAGAATAGCAGAAAAAATACAGATGAGCTCTTCTCTGAATCTCCTCCACAAGGATCTAGAAAATGAACCACCAAGTCCTGATTGGGAAATCAAAAAAAATCACAGTGAGTCATTTTTCCAGCTTAGGTCAACCTAAGGAGACAGATTGGCAGACACTGGGGATGGGATCAAAGCAAAAGCAAACCCTTTTAGCATAGGGACCAAAAAGGATTGAAGGTTGTGTATGAGGAGAAGAAGTCTTAAATCCACAGAAAGAGGCATAACCTTGTGCAGGATGCAGGAGCAGGTGTCAACTAGCAGTTCTATCACACACTACCCAGCTTCAGGTCATGGATCCAAGGTAGAATGAGGAGGCAATCTGGTGCTAGGGGCCACATTCCCGGGTGAGGAGTGGCCATGGGCTTTAGGAATCATATTGATCAAGGAACAAGTTCAGAAGCAATCAGTAGTTGTGCAGTTTCAATCCTAGGAGTGGAGTGGAGTCTCAGTTCTAGCCTCTACCTAATCTGAAGCCGGTAGCAAAATAATCAGGGTGGGGGAGAATCTATAGTTCTATCACTCTGATTCAGCAGAACTTTCCAATTGGGTGATAGTGGCTGAGAACCAACAGCAGTCTACTGGAAATTCAGCTAGGAAGCCCACAGATGTGTTGGTCAGACTCAAACCCAGATCAGGAACTTCTAGAGTGAAGACCAGGAGGGCAGTAATGAGACTTTGTTCTGAATGAGATCTCTTTAGGAGGGCTAAAAGCTTGCAGGTCCCTGGTTTTAGCTGTTCCTGAGCTCCTGGAATAACACAACACTCAATAACCCAAAGAAATTGGAAGCAGGGTCCAAGATACAAGCTCAGCCCAGACATTCCCTTCAGAAGTGTGCAGAGTTTGGCCCAAACATAAAATGAAAAATCAGGGGAAAGGCTGGAAGAATGAGCCAACAAATGGAACTCCACCATAAAAAACTACTTTGGAGACAAGGACATTCAACATCTACAAGCAAAGCTTGCTCAAACTGTTTGGGCACAAATTCAATCAGAATTCCAGGAAGAGATGAAGGAAAGGTTAGAAAATAAGAGTTAATTTGTTTTAAAAAATGAACTGTGAGTGCTAAAGAAAAAAAAACTGAAAGAAAGTACGAACTACAGAAGAAAGAATTAGAAGGGGAATTAAAAGCTTGGCACAAAAGATAGAAAACCTTATCCAAGCAACAAACTCCCTGAAAATTAGAATGGACCAAATAAAATATAATGACTCCCATTAGACAATAATGAATACTCAAACAAAGTCAAAAGACTGAAAAAATAGAAAATGTAAAGCACCTCGCAGTAAAAACAACTAAACTGCATCAAGAAAAGATAATTTAAGAATCACTGGACTACCCAAAAGCCATGACCAAAAAACAACCCATACATCATATTTTAAGAAATCACAAACACTGTCTAGATATTTTAGAACCAGAGAGCAAACTGAAAATGGAAAGAATCCAGCAGCCACTTCTGAAAGAAATTGCCAAATTAAAATCCTTAGGAACATAATGGCCAAAATCCAGCACTTTCCAGGTGAAAGAAAATATACGGCAGATAGCCAGAAAGAAAGGATACAAGTAGAAAGGAGCCACAATCAGAATAATACAAGGTTTAGCAGCCACCACAGTAAAGGAATGTAGAGCTTGGAATACAGTACTCTAGAAAGCATAATATATAGGTTTACAACCAAAAAAATCCACTCAGCAAAATTGAGTATAACCCTACAGGGCAAAACATGGTTCTTTAACAAAATTAAGAACTTCCGAACATTCTTGATGAAAAATGCCAGCAATGCATAAAAACTTTAAAATTGAAACACAGGAGTCAAGAGATACATTAAAAAGGTAAATATAAGTGAGCAATCATAAGGGACTAAACAAGGATAAATTCTTTATTTTCTAATATGGATAGAAAATACATGTGTTCCTTCAGAGCTCAATTCATCATCAGGGTCAAAGAGATAATCTAATAAGAGGATCTGGAAGTGGTTTAGTTATGTTTTTTATAATTTCAAAAGAAAAATGTAAAGGAAGGAAAAAAGGAATATACTAGGAGGGGAAAGGGGAGAGGAAGGAGAGAGAAAGTTAACTCACTTAATCGGTGTGAGCAAGTAGGAGACTATACAAAGAGGAAGGGGTGGGGAAAGGGACCACACTACACACAAACACACACACACACACACACACACACACACACACACACACACACCACTTGGGTGCATAAATACATTTCTCTCAACAGAGACATAGAAAGGAAGGGGGAGAAGAAAGAGGAGAGAGGAAAGATTAACCGGGAGGGTAAATTAAGGGAGACATTAATCCTAAAGAAGCAAAACAAAACAAACTAACAAAGGAGAGTGACTCTCAAAGAGCAATTTAAAAGAAAAGAAAGGATAAGAACCTGTGATTGCTCTCTGAATGTAGAAAGAGAAGAGGGGCAGGGAAACAGAAGTTGATTGCACCAAAGTGAGAACACGGGGATAAGGACAACCCTTCTCTCCCACCACTCTCTTCTTTATAAAGAGGGAATGGGAAACATATAGAAGGAAAGGCATAAGAGAATAAGATGGAAGGAAAAAAAAAACCACAATTACAGATCATAGCTTTTGTCTGTGAATGCACAAACAAAACACACAGCAAAAATTAGAAAAGAAACAGGTAAATAGGGAAAAGTCTTTACAACAAGTTTCTCTAGTAAGTCTCATTTCTAATATATATAGGGAACTTATTCAAACTTTTAAGAATAAGAGTCATTTAAATGGTTAAAGCAAATGAGTAAACAGTTTCCAGGGGTGGGAGTAGGATTGGGGGAGAAACAAAAACCAGGTTATCAGTAGTCATATCAAAAAATGCTCTAAATCACTAATAATTAAAGAAATGCATATTTAAGCAACTCTGGAGTTCCATCTTACATCCATCAATTTGGCAAAGTTGACCAAAAGAAATTGACAATTGCTGGAAGGACTGTGGAAAAATGGGTACATAGTGCACCATTGGCTGAGCTGTTGCTTAGACCAGTCATTCTGAAAAACAATCTGGAATTATTCCCAAAAGATCATTAAATTCTGTATAACTTTTGACCCTATCACTGGGTTAGTGATACCACTACTACATTTAGGTACTCAAAATGATCAGAAAAAGAGGAAAAGGACCACATGCACAAAAATATAGAGGCTCTTTTTGCAGTAAGGAAGAAATGGACACTGAGACGGTGCCTTTCAATTGGTGAATGGCTGAATAAATCATGATAAAAAAATGTGTTAGAATGCTACTGTACTATGAGAAATGGTGAAGAGGAGGGTTTCAGAGAAGCCTGAGAAGACATGTATGAAGTGACTCAGAGCTATAAGAACAGATCCAGGAGAACAATTTGCACAATAACAATATTGTGAAGACAAATGCTTTTGAAAAGCTTAGGAACTCTGATCAACATGAGGACTAACCTTCATCCCAGAGGACTTGTGATGAACCTGTGATTATCCTGATGGAGAGGAGATGAACTCAGAGCAAAGACTGAGATATGTGAATATGTATGCATGTGCATGTATGTATACACACATATGTATATGCATATGTGTATATATACACGTGTGTGTATATTCATTCATTCATTTATTAATATGTTTGTGTATTTATTTACTATGCATGGCCAATGCAGGGATTTGTTTTGACTCTAAAGGGTGGGGCTCCCCCGCAACCTTTCTTTCTCAAGGAGGAGAGGGGAAGAAAGAGAAGGACTTACACTGATTAAAAAAATTTTTTTTTAATTAAAAAGAAAAAGATCACTAGTAACCAAGCTATACTTGAATAATACCACAATTTAGATTTCAAAAGTTTGAGAAACATGCAAGAGGAGTAATTATGAAGGCAATGAGTGTAAATGATGCTTTTTTTCTCCTAGGAATTTGCCTGTGAAAAGCAACCTTGACCAAATCAACCACAACCTCAACTACCCTGGAATGCTGCCATGAACCTGATATTAAAGGAGAAATGTCCGTGAGTAGCCAAATCAGACGTCACAAAGTATGCACTGCTGCAGTGCTTCCTAACTTGTGAATTACACAGCCATGGATGGACTAGGGAGTTAGCACAGGGGGCTCTTCCATCTGCATGTGGATGTAAGGTTTCAGGTTGATCTTTCTTTAGCATCAGCAAAGTGGGTAAAGTGACTCAGAGCATAATACATACCTTCTGTATGAGGCCAGTTAAAGACGTCACACACTTAGGCATATGCCAATTTTTCCAGCCTGTGATCACTGCTGTGATCAATAAAGGGCATCAGAAAAGGGGTGACCACAAGTAGAATAGTGTAGATGGTGGAAGCTATGACCAGCCATTCCAGCACCTATACAAAATGTCGATGGGCAGGGGGAGATACCTCAGACCTGAGGACATGAGGAAAGACCCGAGGACACCATGAGGCTGCTCCAAAGGGGAGAAAGGATGCACTGGTCAAGAGAATGGGTCACCTGTGTTGTGAGAAGGCCTCAGGGTCCCAGTTTGGCCTAGATGGCTTTTAGGAGCCCTGACAGTCCATATTGCAAGGCAAGTCAGGTGGATAGTTGACCCATTGAGCAGTCGCACTGAGGATGGGGTGGCTTCTTCCAAGGAGGCAAAAGCTGGGGAAGGCAACAAGCCAGGGCCCTGGCATAGGGCCAAAGAGAAAGGGGAGTGTGTTGTAAGGTATGCTAGAGCATAGACCCTAGTCATGATTCTGAGGACAGCTAAGGACCAGGAGGTGCAGTCCCTTGGTGGGGGTGGGGGTGGGATAGGAGATAGAGCAAACACATTCTCTCCTGCCAGTTACCCACCTACACACTGAGACAAAGCTCTAATCACCCCACCCTCCTAGTTATGTCTCTGATGGGGCTTAGGGTAAAGAAGATCTAGATCTGTTTGCAGACTGACCAGCTGTGTGACTGTAGTTAAGTCCTTCAGTATCTCTGAGCTTCAGGTTGTTCATTTAATGAGGACAATTATATCTATAGGACTTGCTTCATAGGAGAAACTCAAATGAGATACTGGGTAGAAACATTATACAAATGAAAATTATTATTATTGTTATAAAATATAAATTCTTTTTAAAAATATTACTGAACTTGCAAGAGATTTTTGTCCTCATGTATTTTTTTTTCCTCAAACAACCAATACTAATAGTACAACTCTTATCATATGGGCAGGACCATAAAATTGCTTTTTTTGTGGTAAAAAGGAAAGTCATTCTAATGTGAAAAGAGCATAAAACTGCTGCCCTCAAGCTAAAACAGTAATATTTATTTTTCCAGCATCAGAAAAATTTCACATAAGTGGACTTTCAGATAACTTGAACCTTGATGAACAGAATAATAGCTTAACTATTTTTATGGCCATCCCTATGGAATGGATCATGAGTGCTGCTGGTATCTTAAGCAGGGAAGACAATTTGAAATTTTCTTATTTTCTTAGGGGGTTTCCTTGTGGGTACCAATGATTGCCTTGGGTTTGGGTACTAGTCTAGTGATACCCTCCACACCTTTTGAGACTTAGATGTAGGTCAGTCTAGTACACTAGACTAAGTCATACTGCAATATACCTCCTACTATCTTGATAATAGGAAGAAGAATAAGAGAATAACCAGTTGACTCGAGAACAGATTTTTTTCTTCTGTTTCTCTTACCTAGGTCTTCAATTAGCAAGCTTTCAGAAGGGGTGGGGCTGCACCCACATCCAAAAAGAGGATTCTGCTGCCCCACTTTGGGAGCTGTGACCAGCCCTACCCTCATAAGTTTAAAAAATGATGTTATCTTAGCCAGCACTCCAGATCTTCCCTTATATCCCCACAATCATGGAGGCAGAGCAATGAAGCTGCAGGGGCAGGAAGGCAGCAGCTGGTGCCAATAACCCTCTACAGGGAGAGTGTACCCTGTCTCCCATTCTGCAGCTGCCTGTAGATGACTCTGAGCAAAGAGAGAGCTCAGATCCCTCAGCTGGAGCTTACTAAACTGAGGCTGTAGAGTATGTGAACAGGAGAAAGGGCAAAAGAGTCTTTCACCTAGCTATGAATCCATTCAGCTCCTTTATTTAACTCTAGAACAGAAAAAAGTAAAGAGGGGACAAGCTTGGGTGGGTGAGCTTTGAGGAGGAAAAAATTAGCTTTGATGGGAAAACCCACCAATCCAGCTGTGTTTCAGAAGTTGGATGGCTCAAGAAAGGCAGGATAGCACTCTAGACTTTGAGTCAGAAGAGCTGGGTTCCAGGCTCAGCTCTAACCCTAGTTGTGTGACTCTGGGCAAGGAGGATGAGCTCTCTGAGGTTTAATATCCTCATCTGTAGAATGGGGGTGGTAAAACCCAACTTAGCTAAGAGAGGCCATTTGAGAGATGAGCAAGTGTCAGAGTCTAGTCTATCTCTGCCATATACTGTCTGTGAGCCCCTGGACACATCCCTTGATCTCATCCCGTGCTCTTGGACAGCTCTTAAGTTGCAGAATAGCATTATGTTTATTGGTAGAGGGAATTTCGTCACTAGGAGTTCTGATGAAGTCAGAGATCAGGATGAAAAAAAAAGATGTAATGAAAACACTTCTATTACTTACCTCACATGATGGTTGTAGAAAAAGCCTTGGCAAACCTTAAAGCTAGGGATGCCCGTGACTTTTTCCTTGGTTACCAACTCTCCATGAGCCCTGCTGATAGGCAGCTAGGAGCAAATGGATCATTGAAGGTCACAGGTCACAGGGCCATACCATGATTGACCTAGTGCTATAAGAGGTCTCGGGCGCCATCAATCCCATCCCATCAATTTACAGATGAGGAAACAGGACAAGAGAAGGGAGATGGATGGCTTCCTCAGGCTCCTGCGCAGCTGCTGTTTGTCCCTGGGGCCTCAGGATCCAAATCTAGTGCTTTTCACATTGAACCTTGAATTCTGATGAAAACTTCAATTTCCTTTCCTATAAAATATTTTCCCAGAGCTGGCAAGTCTCTCCATTCCCTACTATTTCAATTGCTAGCATGAATTTGACATGCTCTGGATCATAATGCAGGACAGCTAGGTGGTGCCACTATCCACCGACAGAGTACTTGGGCTTGGAGCCAGAAGGCCTGAGTTCAAATCTGGCCTCAGCTGTGTGACCCTGGGCAAGTCACTTCACCCTTTTTACCCCAGTCCTTCACCTATAAAATGAGCTGGAGAAGGCAATGGCAAACCACTCCAATATCTTTGCCAAGAAAACCCCAAATGGGGTCACAAAGAGTCAAACAGGACTGAAAACGTCTGAGCAGCAACAAGGGTCGTACAGCCAGGATATGTCAGAGGCCAGATTTGAAAACAGGTCTTACTGTTTATGAGGTCAGCTCCCTATCCTCCGGACCATGCAGCCTCCTCCATAGTAGGGATTTAATAAATGCTTGATGAAGGAAAGGATTTATTCATCTCCAAAAGCTAGTAGGGTGTAGAAATAGAAGAGTTAATAAGCTATAATCCTTTGTCTATAACATTCATCTTGCCGAATCTCAATAAATGCTTACAATTCATTACTACTAAAAATCTAATTAGACATTTATTGCTTATGTAATTTTGAGTTAATGACATGGCAACAAGATTTATCTTTCAACATATTTGTTACACCTCGGTTCCCTCCCCTTTAGTAATCAATTGACAGTTAGTTAACATACATTAACTATCCTATTAAGTCTAAATTAAATGCTATTCTGATTTGATTTTATTAAATAAATGTTGGTAACATTAATGATGAGCAAATCATCTCAATCCTGACAAAATATTCAAATTTGGGGTCCCCCCATTAAAAGAAGCAATTTCAGAATAAAATTGATGGACATATTCCTTGCTTGGCAATTTTCATACATCAGTCCCAACTCTCAGCCTCAGCTGAATCCTATCTTGCATATTGAGAGAATCAGAGAAACTTTCAAATCAGGCCTTCATCCTGACAAGGTTGTGTTTAGTTTATTAGACAGGGTCACCCTTGACATAGGCCTTTGGACAGCCACTAAATCATTGCATGACTATTTATTCATGCAACACACATTTATGAAGTGCCTGCCATGTGCAAACACCAAAGCAAAACATTGCTAGCCCTCAAGAAGCTAATGTTCTATCAGGAGAAGCAACATGGGGGGAAGAAGGGGATGATGATGATAGTAATAAGAACTGGCAATTATATAGTGATTTAAGGTTTGCAAAATGCATTACCAGTTTGATCCCATTTTATAAGCCTCAAGTAGAAGGTGATTCTTAAACTGAGACTTGAACAAAGCTAAGGATTCTAAGAGTTGGAGGTAAGGAAGGAGGAGAGTCTAGGCATGGGAGACACAGTTTGTACAAAGGGATGGGAAATGTCATTTCAAGTGTGGAGAAGAGCAATCAGACCAGTCAGGCTGAAACAGAATTCATGTAGGGGCACACTGTGTCGTAAGTTTCGGCTGGTAGGCTGGAATCGGATGGGGAAGGGTTTTAGCTGCCCAGTGGAAGAGTTTCCATCTTATCCTAGATGTGATTGAAAGCCAATGAAGTTTCTTGAGCAGGTGAATGACACCTGGAAATGCTAGGTGGTAGAAGCTCTTGAGAAGACTCTGGTAGTGTGCCCAACTCTGTGAATGGTATGATGTTGCTTAAAGTTGAGTCACTGAAGTGTGTTGAGTCAGGAGCTGATATCATCAGACCTGTGTTTTAGGAAGGGTACACTGTCAACTGGGTGGAGCATGGTTTGGAGTGAGGAGAGGGTTAAGGTAGAGAAGCATAATAGGAGCCTATTAGAATAGTCAAAGTGGAAAGGGCCTGAAATAGGGTGGGTTCTCTGTGAGTGAAGAGGAAGGAAGGTGTGGAGATAGAGATGGCAAGATTGGACAATTAGTCTGACATTAAAAGAGGAGGCCTTCCTATGGAAGACAATGATATTTATGACATCCTGAGCTGATTGAAGATAGTTCCTTGAAGAGATATCTGGAATACTTTTAACCTGGCTACCATTGACTCACTGCTACCTCCTCCTCTTCCTTCTCTTCCTCCTCCTCCTCTTCCTTTTCTTCCTCCTCCTCCTCCTCCTTTTTCTTCTAGAAAATAGAACCCACTGATGCCTTAGAAATGTTTGATTGTATCATGATGAATATAGACAGGATCTGGAGTCTTGGCCTCAGGGTTATAGAAGAGAAGAGATATTTTCTTAAGTGAAAGATCCAGAGAGAAATGAGTGGACTTGGGTACCTTGGAGAGAGGAAGCTGGCTTCCCTGAATAGTTCAACCACAGAGACCTGCTTGGCACTAGAGATGACAGTGGCCAGAGGGAGCAATGGATCAGCCTCTGGGGTTAGAGGCTTTCCTGGGGAAGGCGATATAGGCTACATATAAGCAGGCTTTTCCCTCCTCAGGAACACAAGTCTGTGCTCAGCTCACTACCTCTGATTCTCTGTTTCGCTGTCTCCAGTTCTCCATTCTTATCTATCTATCTATCTATATCTTGTATCTATCTTATATAATTATGTTATTTATTATATATTATATATATATCTTATCCATATGTCTATCTTTTATAGATTAAGTCCATGGTGTGTCTCAGATCCCCACCAGCCATGACTCCCTCAGTCATCCTTATGACTTGCCCTGGGAGTACCCAAAGTTGAGTGCCCCCCACAGTCCATCAGGGAAATATTAAAATGTCACCAATTATCTCAGGGTCTCAACAGAGTCCTCAGGTTTTCCCCTGTTAAATTGACCAGGCTATTCCTGGTCATATTCCTTTTGGGGTTTGGGAACTGAGAATGACCCCTACTACCACATGATTTTTCCTTCCTCATAGGTTGCTACCTTGTGCCTTAATTAAATACCTTGCTCTCTGATTCACGGTTCCTGCATGGTCTATTGGTAGAATAGGTGGTGGATGGGAACCTAAGCCATATTTATCTGTTCACTGAAACTGAGTGGGAATGTAATTACAGAGAAGAACAGGGTAACTGTTAAAATGATAAAACTGTGGCTGCTGAGAAGCTTTGATTATAGAAAAGTCACAATATCTCAGAGCCTTGTTTCCTCATCTAGGAAGTGAGGATGAGAATACTTAGAACATCTATGTTTCACATGGTTTGGAAGAAAGCTCTCTGCCTTAGTTTCTTCATCTGTAAAAGGGAGATAACAGCACCTGCCTCACAGGAGTCTCATAAGGCTCATAGGA
Organism: Trichosurus vulpecula; assembly: GCF_011100635.1. Lineage (NCBI taxonomy): Eukaryota > Metazoa > Chordata > Mammalia > Diprotodontia > Phalangeridae > Trichosurus > Trichosurus vulpecula. The sequence continues at coordinate 25,268,486 of NC_050580.1, read as the reverse complement.
GTTAATGTAAAGCCCTTTGTATGTTCTGTAGAGAGACCATCACTGCTATCATTATTCCTCCCAGATCCCTTAGCTGACCTTCATATGGAATGATATTGAGTCTTTTCCAGGATGCTCTCCAGTTTGTCAACGTTCTTCCTAAACATGGCTTCCCAAACTGGGGATGACCATTCTCTGCAGTGAAGTAGGCTGGTTCTCAGATGACAGACATCTCACCAGGCCTGCTCATGGAGCCCTTCCAGCTCAGTAGCCTGACCTGCACACTCTGACAGGCCTTTCACAACCACTCAGTAGCTGTGACCTTGGGCAAGTCACTCGATGGGTCTCACTTCCTCCAACTGGGAAATAAGGAAGTTACACTTAGTGACCTCAAAGACATCTTCCAGCTCTGAAACTATGAGTCTCTGACCCCAGGGTCATCTCCCCATAATTACGAGCCAATAGAGGAGGATACAGTCATCCTATAATCATTGTTACTAATAAATGCCATACTGCATTTCAAAGTTTACAAAGTACTTTACAAATATCTTTTTATTTGAACCTCACAACTCTGTGAGGTGGGTATTATTATGTCCATTTGACAGAGAGAAAAACTGAGGGTCAGAGAACTAAGATCATTTGCCCAGGCTCATACAAGTAATACAGTGGTAGGATCGGAAGCTAGGCTTCCTGACTCCAAGTTTTGTCTCTACCCCCATGTTTTAATAATCCAGTTAGTAGCTTCTGTGGGGGTATAAGATTCACCCACAGCCAGCACCCAGAAAGCTGCCAACAGCACAGGTTCTTCTGATCTGCTTAATTAAGGAAAGCAAGGTGAAGGGGTTGACAAGCTCACTTTTAATTCAGCATTCAAATATCATTCAGTTAGTTCAGGGGAAAAAGCCAGCACCATGAACTTCAAAACAAAATGCAAACAAATTGCAAACATCAACAGACTTTGTCTGATTCAATCCCAACACATAGTTACCAGGGGGTCAACAAAATCTCAACATCCGGGTTTACAAGCTGGAGGGCTCCTTAGCTACAGCTGCCTGGAGTCTCCTCATCAACACCACCTCCAGAGCCCCACACAAATGGCTCTGGCCTCCCTTCTTATAGGGCTTCAGACATCATCAAATGTCATCTGAATCATCAGAACTCAGGCTCTGGTGATTGGTTCTTGAGTTGGCCCCTCCCCTTAGGACCCTGGGAGGTTCACATCCACATGGATTACATTAACACCTAATGGGGTTTGGGCCTGGGGCTTAGTACCTAGTGAAGCTCACTGAGATAAATTGAGTCACTCAAAGAAAACAAAGGCCATTCTGGTTACACCCCAATATATGACACTGCTTCTCTTAACATTATTATATGAAAGACTGTCTGTTAGCTGTGGACGTATGAGACATGGTTCTCACCCTCAAGGACCTTCCTGGTTCATTGTAGAGCTAGCAAAACTCTCCACAAATCTTGTGTCAGAGTTTCTGTTGACATCTAAGGACCAGGGCACTTTTGGAGGGCTCACTAGACTTATCTTGGCTCTAGCTCCCACTCAGAAACCTAGGACGGTGACTCCCCATGTACAAACAGTCTAGGCCAAAGATCACCAAAAAACTTTTAAACAGAGAAAACAACAGGCAATCCCAGGAGATGTGAGCAATGGGGACAACCCTGGTTCGTCTCCATGAGGCAATGGGGGAAAGATCTCTCTCAGTTGTACATTACATTTATTAAGCGCTTACTATCTGCGAGGCACTGGATGTAGATAGACAATAGTGAAAACAAACTCCCTGTGCTCAAGGAACATACAGTCTGCCACTGGGATCAGAACAGGGGTATCAGATGGATTACTGTGACTCACTTCTTCAATAGTAGAAAGGAAGGAGAGCAGTAAGGGTGTGTGTGTGGTGGGGCGGGGTGTTTGTGTCCCCAGAGTGTATAAATGACCAAACAGGGACATGATAGAATCTTAAGATTTGGAACTGGATGGAATGCCAGAGGTCATCTAATTCAACCTTCTCATTTTACAGAGAATGGAACTGACAACTAGAGATGAGAAATGACTTCCCTAGGGTCACACAGCCAGCAAGTGTCTGAGGCAAGATTCAAACTCAGATCTTTCTGACTTCAGGACCAGCACCCTCTCATCCCATCATACCACCTAGCTGCCCCAGAGTTGTGGCGTTGTTTCCGTGGTTTCCCATCTTTCTTTATATAGAGAGAAAACTAAATCTAAGGGACAGTTGCAGGGAGAGGAGGTTATAGGGGAAGAGAAGATGGTCAGGAAGGGGTGATTATTAGAGAAATGAGAGGGCGTCCTGGAGAGACTTGAAATCAGGAGTCCTGGGTTCAAATGTTACTCATGTCACTTCCTGACGGTGTGACCCTATGTAAGTGACTTAGCCTCTCTGAGCCTTGGTCTCCTGCGAGGGCAAATGTTGATGTGGAAAGAGTCAGGAAAGACTTGGGGGCCAAACCTGCCTTGATCCCACGAGCTCTGTGAGTAGGAGCAAACTGTTTAATCTTTGTGATCCTTAGGGAATCGTCATCATCTCTGCAGTTCCAACCTCAGCCTCATTTCAAGGATCATGCGAGCCGTTAGCTACATCACTTTGTAAACGGGACATTTGAGAAAAATGCCACTTATTATTTTCCCATCTGAGAAATGTGTGCGATCATATTTACACTACCTACCCTACAGAGTTGCTGGGAGAAAAGTGCTTTGGGGACTTTAAAGCACCATACGCTGTATATGTGAATGATTTTTCTCTTGAGACAACATCGTTCGATGGGAGTAAAACGTGCTTTATATGGAGTCCCAGGGTGTGAGGTCAAATCCCGCTTCTGCTGCTCACTTACCTACCCATAGCCCATTGAACTGTGAGCTCCTTGAGAGGAGGGACTGGTTTTTGGTTTTGCTTTTGCCCTTCCTTTTTTTCCCCAGTGCTCAGCACATAGTGAATGTTTGATAGTCTTAGAGGCAGCTTGGTGGGTCAGCGTTAGGCAGTAGATAGGAAGAATTGAGTTAAAATCCAGCCTGTGTGACCTTAGTCAAATCACTTAACCTCTGCCTGCCTCAGTTTCTTCAACTGTAAAAGGGCAATAATAATAATGATAGCACCTGCCTCTCAGGGTTGTTGTGAGGATCAGCATTCGCCATGGAGCCTGGCACAGAGTAAGTGCTATACAAACGCTAGCTAATAATGATAATAAAGAAAACTCTCATAGCGTTCACATTCTACCAGGGGGAATCAGACCTCTACCAAATAAGAATATTTAAAAGACGAAAATCCCTTTGATGACCCAGGTTGGCACCTTCTCTGAGCCCTGCACTCTTAGAAGGTGCCTGGAGCCGGGAGACGAGAAGTGATTACGGCCACACTCACAGCCAGCTCAGGGGTTGGGGTGGGGAAGACGGGACTAGCCGCTGGTAAGCCAAGAGTCAAAATCAGAAAGGAAGGAGGGGGGCCTTACGCTTAGCTCTGTAGGCAGCTAGAGAATGTAAGAAGTAAAGGGGAGGAGGAAGCATAATCTAGCTGGCCAAAGGCTTGGAGAAGGGAGGTAACTGTCACGTATGAGAAACAGGAGGATGACTGGTATGGCTGGACATAGAGTGTATGAAGGAGAACAATGCAGAACAAATTGGGAAAGGTGAGTTGGCAAGGGCTTTAAATGCCAAAGGGCTTTGTATTTGATTGCACAGGGAATAGGGAGCCACTGGACACTGCAGAGCAGGACAGTGGCACAGCCAGACTTGAATGTTAGGAGGATCACTTTGGCAGCTATGTAAAGGATGGATGGGGGAGTGGGGAGACGTGTAGGCCAGGTGCTTGAGGGAAATGTGAGGAGGGAAAGATCAATCGTATCTGAGGAAATAAGGAAAGGCTTCATGGAGAAAATTACCCTTGAGCTAGGCTGGGGAGGATTTCCATTATGATGATTCATAGACATAGAACCACAGAGTTAGAAGAGAAGGAAGAAAGGGAGAGGAAGCAAGTGAGTGTTTATATGGCACCTACTATGTGTCAGGCACTATGCTAAGTACTTTTTACAAATGCTATCTCATTAACCCTCACAACCACCTCCAGAGCTGGCTGCTATTATCATCCCCATTTCACAGCTGAGGATCTGAAGCAGACAGCAGTTACATGATGTGCCCAGGGTCATGCAGCTAGTAAGTGCCTAAGGCCAGATTTGAATTCAGGTCTTCCTGGCTCCACTATCCACTGAACCACCAGCTGCCTCTAGAAGGCAGAAGACTCAGACCACTGAGTCCACCCCTCTCATGTCCTCCAAAACCAAGGCACAGAAAGATTAAGCAATTTGTCTAGGGTCACATAGTTTAAGTATTTGAGATAGAAACTGAGCCCAGGTCTTCCTGACTTTAAGCCCCCATGCCACCTGGCAGCCTGTGTGAATCAGGCACGTGGGATTGGAGAAAGAACAGTACAGCTTCTCTGGAAGGCAGAGCATGCAATGTGGAGTAATAGAAAGTCAGACCAGAAAACCATGATGGCATCACACTCTGGCAGGTCTTCAATACACGCTAACCACACAGTAGGGACTGAGATGATTTAAGACCTGGCTTGATTTGAGTCCTGAAAATCATCTAAACTTTCAGGATCTCAGGCTGTTCATCTCAAAAATTGGCCTTCTTCACTGCTGACCTCATTGCATCTTGGAGAAAATGTAGATTTCTCCATAAATATGAGTTGTCATTGTCAATGTTCCCTAACCAAGGGCTCTAGAGTCTGAGGTAAGATAATTTCTTCAAAAATTCCTGGTATTAAAGGCCAGAAAAAATTATTTCAGATGTGAATCCCCAACACCAGATCTTAAACTATGTTACAAGATGGTAATTATCAAAACTATCTGTTACTGGCTACGAAATAGAAAGGTGGATCAATGGAACAGAGCAGACCAGGGGTAGGGAACCCTCTAGGTCCTCAAGTGTGGCCCTTTGACTGAATCCAAACTTCACAGGACAAATCTTGTTCATACAATGCATAGAATACACAGTAGTAAATAATTATGGTAACCTTGTGTTTGACAAATGTAAAGATTTAAGTTTGTGGGATAAGAATCCACCAATTGGTAAAACTTGTTGGGAAAGCTGGAAAGCACTCTGGCAGAAACTGAGTATAGACCAATATCCTACAGCATTTTCTTCTAATCCCATAAGCAATGTTTTCCATATCCCACCTCTATGCCTTTGCATAGGCTGTCTTCCCTTTCCTGGGATGCTCTGCCTCCTCACTTCTACCTCAAAAAAAAAAAAAGAAAACCTCAAGGTAGCCTTCAAAGCACGGCTGAAGGGCTAGTATCTACAGGATCACCCCCACTTAGTGGTTCTCCCTCCTCATTCTGCTGAAATGATTTCCCGCTTACTTGGCCTATATTTTTAATTTACTTATCTTTGCAGATGTTTTTTTCACCAGTAGACCATAACTTTTCTGAAAGGAAGTGCTTGATTCCCCAATGCTCACAGTAAGTGCCTAATAAATGCTTGTTGAATTGAACTGGAAACAAACATTTTGGAGTCACCTCAACACAACTTTGCTCTCCCTGAATGTTTCTTATACCAGTGGAATAAGGGCCTGTTGAACCAGGTAGCCCTGGAGTGATACATAGCTGAGGCACGAGCAATTTCCAAGGCTGTAAGTAGGGCTCTCAGCTGCCTTTCTCCTGTAGCTCTGAAACCAAGGAATGCCGATTGTTGGCACATGAACACTACATGCGATTTTCATTCTTTTGCTATTGATATGGCATTTGTGGAAACATGAGGACTCCCAGGTAGTCATTTAACACCTGTAAAGTTCTAGCATTTTACTTTCTAACCAAATTGTGTGTCCTCCTGAACAGAGTGGGTACTTGCTGCTGAGAGCCTGGGATTTAAGAATCAGGATGGAATCATGTTCATGATCAAAATTCAAGCTAAGTGGGTGCTTTTCTTCTGAAGAAGGTCAAGAAAGTGATGAGGCCTAGAACCTTGGAAGATCACAGGATGCAAAAAAGGAACTCGGAGTGCTTCTGTCAAGATCCATGTTGGGACCATGGACAGCAGTTGGTCCAGGCAGGAGGGAGAGGAGCTGGGAGTGGGAAAGCTGAGCCAAGATGGGGGAGGAGTAGGGAGGACGAGAAGGCTGAACCTGGAGAAATATTAGGATTCTCCTGTCAGAAACCTCTCTGATCTTTAATTTCCGAAGCATACAATTGCTGCATGACCATGGTCAAGTTATTTAACCTCAATGTCCCAGGAAACTCTCAAGTCCGTAAAGTGCAGAGAGTTGGCGATATACTTCTGTAGAAGGAGCTTCCATGCTGAGAGTTCCCCACACAGATGAAATCATTGTTCCAGACCTTTAAAGGCCAACTGAACTAGCACCAACTGAGGAATCATTCTCTGACCCTTTTAGTCACCTTCCCTATCAGGTATATCAAGGGTGTGGATGGGCAAGAATTAGGACAAGTTTTCAATCAGACTAAGCATCCCTAGTACCTCCAGCTCATTCTCACATGACATGATCTTCAAGCTTTTAGCCAATCTGACTGCTGTCCTCTGGACACTTTTCAGCTTATGAGTATTCTTCCTAAGATGTGACAACAGTGTCACCTCCACTTGCAAGATAAGGAGTCCTGTTTTTCTTCTGGTAATCACTGCTTTCCTCTCCACCGTCTCTCTGTGTCTATCCGTGTCTGTCTTTGCTCTCTCTCTCTCTCTCTGTCTCTCTGTCTCTCTCTCTGTGATTGTGTGTCTCTGTCTTTCTATATCTCTCCATCTCTCTGTCTCTTTGTCTATCTGTCTGTCTTTCTCTCTTTCATTTTAAAGGAAACAAAGAAGCAAAGCAGAGAGTTCCCAAACACATATTGAAATATGTAAAACTTTTTATTTTTGGATCCTTTCTGATATCTGTTTGAAACCTGCCTGGCATCCAGATTTCTCAGTATTTCTCTCTACCAGCCTTAGCCCAGTCCTCCCTCAGCATGTCTTATACAATCAGATTTAGAGTCAGAAGGAAAATTTGAGGTCACTTCATCCAACCCCCTTATCTTACAGGTGGGAAAGCTCAGACCGCCTGACTTTGCCCATGGTTACCTAGCTACTAAGTGGCAGGGCTAGGTCCTCTGAATGATTCAAAGCCTAGAGTTATTACCACTGTACTGTGTTGCCTCCCAAAGACCAGCTCCCACAAATTAACCAAAGAGAGTTCTTGGATGACTACCCATGTGACCAGATAACGAAGGGCTGGCAGAACTCATCTCCCCACAGTGGATCATTTTGCAACAGTGATAGAAGGAAGGTTTTGTCCCCTGCAAGACTTTTAAAGAGATGGTGTGTGTGTGTGTGTGTGTGTGTGTGTGTGTGTGTGTGTGTGTGGTGGGGGGAAGGTGGTATTATTGCTACATCCTGCAGCCTTCCCAAGGGAGCTTGGAACTGTAAAATCTCTCTACAATGATCTATTTACCATCCTTCAAGGCCTCCTTGTGACTATCCTATACATTCCTCAACAACTCTTCAGGCTCCTGCTTGATTATGGGTTATTAGCAAGCTGGAAGTTCAGAAATTGCCAAGGACATAGTGACAAGTCTAAGCATTCTGAGAAGCCAACATCTCTCAGATTCCAAACCTGGGCCTCTTTGTCCAAGCCCTGTCCCCGCGCTGTGCATGTAACTAGCTGTGCCAGGGGTCTTTGAGCCATTTCAATGGCTTGGTGGGATGCTCGTTTCAGTTGTTTGTGTAATTATGAAAACTTCACTTGAGTGGGTAAAAGAACAGAGAAGCAATTATGAGCCCAAACAAACAAGAGCCAGAAGATGGCTGGCGCTATGCATTAAATGTAATCTCTATACTTTGGCACAGAGGCGAGGTGACCAACAATTAGCCGTGAAATTATAACCATAAAGAGCATGACGAAGGATGGTGGGCAGGCAGCTGCCCTGCTGGCATTTTCTGGCATTGGGAAACCTTGCAGGTGGCAACTTGCCGTGACCCTTAGAAAACATTTTACTGCAGGTTGGGTTTTTATAATGGTTGTTTTTTGTTTTGTTTTTGTTTGTTGTGGTAGTTTAGATTTTTTTTCTTTTCTTTCTTTTTTTTAAACATTTATAAATGTCTAAAACCTGGTGATTGTTCCACCTCTCTTGGATAGACATGCAGATAGACAGTAAGGCAGATCCAGAATGGAACAAGGGAAGAAGAGTCTGGAGGGAATTTGTGAAATGGATCAGATCTTTTAAGGCCCCAAGATTCCCTACATGAAGACCCATCTTTTCATCATGAATATTCTTCCCATGACACAAGCGTGGTACAGTGGATACAGGGACAGGCTCAAGAATTCAAGTATTACTTCTGACATATAGTAACTGTGTGATCAAGGGCATATAACCTGTCCTAACCTCCTCAGTCTTCTAACATTTTACTCTCTTCCAGTCAACCACATTGTGCCCTTGCTGTTGCTCACACACGATGCCCCACCTTCCAGGCCTACGCATGTTCACTGGTAGTCCCCCATGCCTAGAATGCCCTCCTGCTGGCTCCTCCTGCCTCCTCTAAGACTCACATAGAATCCCACCCTCCCAATCTCCCTGGCTGCTCATGCTTGGCTTCTGAGATTACCTCTCATGTCCTCTTGTGTGTACATGATTATTTGCATTAGAATATAAGCTTCCTGGAGGCGGGTACAACTTTTTTGCCTTTCTTTAGTTTCCCCATTGTTTAGCACAACACCTGGAACATAAAAAGTGCTCAATAAATGTTTATGGACTGACTGGCTGAACCTCCCAGGGCTCACAGGAAACCAAAACTATGTAAAAACTATGTAATGTGTCAGAAAAGGGAGTTTCCACAGAGGAGAGAAATCACAGGTCTTCACTGCCCACCCCCACCACCAAATTCCTCCCATGATGTTGTATAGCTGTGAGTCATAGAATGCCAGTCTCCGAAGGATTGAAATTGAGCAGGATTTAAGGGGATGAATGAGAAAGTCCTACTAGACCTCCAGGCAGAGAGGTGACGGGCTCAGAGGACACAATCAGGCATGTTTTGGGACATGGCCAATGCCAGAATTTGTTCTGTTCAACAGTACACATTTGTTACAAAGGTTTTGTTTTTCTTTTCTTTTTCCGAGGTGGGAGGAGAGGTGGGAGAGAGAAAAAATAGATTTCTGTTAATTTAGTCATTAAACTTAGTCTAATTTTAAGATAAAATGTAAAATAATAAGGATTGAAGTTGAAGTTTACCCAAAGGGCAATGGAGAGTTCAGTGGTTGGGGTGACTAGGCTGTATAACATTCCAAATGAAGGACTATACTGAGGTGTAAGAAAAAAAGAAGGGCACCAGAGATGGAACTAGGAAAAAAGATGGCCCAATAATGAGCAGCAAGAGCAGTGGGTAACCAGTAGGCTGTCAATGGGCATCATTAATAACCATGGAGGGCCAAGATAACTAGAATGTTCCCCAACATATTAAGTGGAGCCCCTGGGGAGGGCTTAAGGGAGGATATGGACAAGAGTCACATGGGCAGGGATGAATAGAGATGTGCCCCCTGGATCAAGTATTCAAATAAGATAATATGTGTATAGGGCTTTGCAAACTATAAAGCAATTGTGGAGGGTTGTTGTGGTGGTTGCTGTTACTCACATCGATGAGGTCGCAGATTTGTTTCTGTTTGTCTATTTATTAAATGGGAAGGTCAGGAGTGCATCTCGACCCTAACCAAAAAGATTCACTGGTAAAAATATGAACAGCTCTACCTGCCATCCATATGCCACTGTGGATTTTGGAACATACTCTACTCTGAATCACCCTGTGTTAAAGGTTTTATGTTTTACAGGTGAAGAAACCAGGAATCAGAGAAATTAAGTGTCATAGTATAAGAGCCATAATTTGAACCCAGGTCTCCTGGATAACTGTTAAGTCACTATCACCCGAGTTTGAATCCGTGGGTCAAATAGGACACAGGTCTATTTCCAGGATGGAGAGAGATCAGAGAAGGGCTGTAGTATGGAATGCTACCCAGAATGGATGACTCTCTAGGCCTCAGCTTCCTCGTTTGTGCAATGGAGGGATGGGCTAGATTACTTCTAAGAGTTCTTCCAGCTTTTATAATCCACTAATGTAGGTTGTATTATAATTGTTACAGACACAACATCCTTGTAAAGCTGTGGACACATATGCCATAAAAATTACGAGACGACCCTATACGTTTTTCCTAAGACAGTTATATATCTGTAGCTACTTTAGGGATCTCCCAACTTGCACTCACGTTGGCAATCTGTATCTCTAGAAGATAGCTAATGTATCTCCTTACATCTCTAGGGGGTAGCCCTGTGGATCTTGAAGGAGTTTCTTGATTCTATAGTTCATGAGCACCCTTTGATGTGCTTCCCTTCCTGATTATCAAGTGATATCAATTAGCCAAAATTAATTAGCTTTTAGTGAGGAGTATTTATTAGAGTGTTATAGGAAGAATGGTGTACAATATCCCCTCCCCAGATTCTGTAACCTATTATCTCAACTGTACACATAGAGTCCATAGGAAAGTGGGCTCAAGTTTAGATGGCACATGTGGCAAAGGGGTAAATCACAGTTGTTGGAAGTCTTTTTGTTGTGGTCCTTAAGGGGTTCCCCTTGGATGTGGTGTAGCGATTTTTTCCAGGCTGTTTGCATCATGTTGAAGCTATCACTCCCAATGTACAGAGTACTACCAACTGGTATCCTGGTGATGTTTCAAGGATGACAATGAAAAATTCAAAATCCTTTGGTTAACTGAAGCTCATGAGCTCCTTCGCCAGCCATGGTGGGGGAGTGAAAAGAGACTGAAGCCGAAGCTAACGTTAGGGTGTTCTCCCCACTCCACCCCCAAGCAATTCCTTCCCAGGAGCTTGGATGGCACTGCTCTCACCTGGCTTGCCACTCACTCAAACCTCTTGATGCCAAAGTGATCTCATATTTTATAGACAGCACAAAGGGTTTGACCAAATTTGCTCAACCAATCCAAGGATGCTATCTATGTGATGTCATTTCAGTTCATCCAATGGCTTTCAAAGACATCTGAATCAAACAAGGACTTTTCCCACACTTGATTTAAAACCTGTGGTTGATGGATTCATCAGAAGGTGTCTGGGCCTTGTTCACACTTGGTGAATAATCTAGATATGTTTCTAGGTGTATCAAGGTGTAGCCTCTTCAAACTTACTTTTTTGTAGGGTCAGGTAATTGTCTAGGCTGACCCCCACCATTGCATAGCAATCAAGTAATGAAAAAGCACATTATTAAGCTCCTCCATATTCCAGGTACTAGAACAGGTGCTAGAGTTACAAAGCAAAAAAGGTTAGTTCTAGTCATCAAATACTTTCCATTGTTTATGGGGAAACAGTGTATGTACCTGTAAGTGGACACAAAATATCTTCCCATCAAAGACAGGGCATTTGGGGGAAGGGAGGAATCACTAGCAAGTGGGAGTCAGGAAAGGACTCATGTAGAAACAATACCTAAGTTTGGAAGCTTTGAAGAAAGAAGGCATTCTAAGAGGTACCAGTGAAGAAGGAGTCAATTCCAGGCATGGACCACAAGGTGCAGTGATGGGGGATGGAGTGCCATGTGTGAGGAACAGAAAGGCCAATTTGGCTGGACCACAGAGTGAGTAAAGGGAAGGAATGGATAATGAGGCAAGATAGGTAGGTCGAATCAGCTTGTGAAGAATCTTCCCTGTTAAACAGAGGAGTTTCCATGTGGTCCTAGAAGTACTAGGGAGCCATTGGAGGTTATTGATCAGGACAGTGACATGAGCAGACCTTCACTTTAGGAAAATCCCTTTGACAGCCGAGGAGAGCGTGAATTAGACAAGGAGAAGACCTAAGACAGGGTGACACGATGAGCCTAGTATAATGGTCCAGGCTAATTTTTACATATTTTCCTAGGACTGCTACATAAGATACCATTAATGTATTTTCTTATTCAATGAAGTCAATTCAGTAAACTTTTATTAAAAGCCTACTGTATGCAGCATGTACTAGTCAATAGGCAAGAGCTAAGATTCAGAGAAGACTTCTGATATATATAATGTATTATAGTGATAAGAAATATAAAAAAAAATTTAAAAGCTAAAACCTCATACATATTGTGCTTTAAGATTTACAAAATACTTTCCCTGTTGCAGTCCTGGGATACCTCACAGATCCCATACCATTTTACAGATGAGAAAATTGAACCTCAAAGTGACCTGCCCAGGAGATCACATAGGTGCCAAATCCTCATGGGCACCAGTTCCAGTTCTTCATCCCATCTTAAACTTTCCTTCCACTTCTCTCTAAGTATCTTCTAGACTGAATCCCCAGCCTGGAGGGGTGTTGTACATTCTCTCTTCCCTCCCATCTGTGTGCAATTTCCCAGCCTCCCCTGCCGAGCTGGATTTCCTCCTTCAAGGCCCTCCTCAAAACCCACTTTCTGAGTGTGTGTGTGTGTGTGTGTGTGTGTGTGTGTGTGTGTGTGTGTGTGTGTGTGAGTGTGTGTGGAGCCTTGCCTTCCCATTGTCCCATTAAGGGCTGCAGCTGGAAGGAAGTGCCTTTGAATAGGATCCAGGAGAAGAGACAAAGATGAATGAAACCAGATGCCACTTAAATCCGCTCAGAGTGAGTCACCATTTTCTTGGGGAATTTGTCTCCTGATCTTCTGCCTCTTCTCCATTCGAAGACTGCCAGACAAATTCATTCAATCTAAACATTTTTGCAGGCTCCCAGAGGTGCACCAAGGATCCATGTAGGTCTAGGGACACCATGAGGTCCTAGTGATAGGGAACACTGCATGGAGGATGCTTCAGCAGAGGCATCAGATGTCCTGAGTGACAGACATTTCCCAGGATGTTATGGACCCACCCATATTTCATCTCCATCACTTGCCACCTCCCCCTTCATCCTCACCAGTCTGAAGGGAAGGAGTGAATCTGGCCTGATCAGTGAGAGTGCAGACTGTAAAGTGTTCAGAAGGATGAGTCAAAGCTCTTAGCTCTCCACTCTAGACAGCCACTGTCAAGAGTCACTAAGTCAATAGCTTGTTTGTTCCTTTGGACCCTTCTCTTTAGTGACCAGCTCAAGGGATCTCACTCCAAAGATCTGCTCCAAGGATGCCCACAGGGGAACTGATTTATTTATATTATGGAGTGAACCAAAATCCTGGGAGTGACTTTGAGTAGGAAACAGGAATGGATTCCTGTGTTAGCATCTCTTTCTGAAAAGGGTCCCAGAGGGCTACTCAGTTGAAACAGCAGCCAGTAGCTGAACCGTCATGGTCCCAAGGATCACTGAGCTCTCATCTACCTCTAAATCCTATGATACTATGATCAATGGCAGGAAACATGGTGTGGCCATCCAAGCACTGACCTAGAATTTAGACTGCCTCAGTTCTATCCCCTAACTGTGTGATCTGAGACAGGCTACTTGGCTTCTTTGGGCAGGCCTGCATTGGTAAACAAAATGGGCTCTTAGCACTCAGTTCAACCAAGTGCTCTTGAAGAGTTTGGCCTTTGTTTCCTTGATTAGATTGAGAGTCCTTTGTGACCTCCTTGCCTCAGGGGAGGGCCTAGTTTACACATGAGTTTGAGTGACATGTTTGGGACATCAGAGGCTTTTAGACCACGTGGGTTTAAGTCGCCTCTTTGTGATGATTTTAGGTCATGTGGGTGAGTCGCATGTGTGACTCACCCTTGACCCTGAAAAAGATATAAAACCATGGATTGGTTTCTCTTTTTCTGAGCTCTTACCCACAGCAGTGGTGGCGCGCATGACTCTGGGCCAGCCCTTGTTATGAGCTCCCGGGCTGAACTTAGATGTTGGTAACTATGAATTGTATTTGGTCTGTCTGTCAATGTCTGTAATTTGTTTGTATTTTGCTCTGAAGTCCAGGGTGCTGGCTTTTTCCCCTGAACTAAATGAATGGTATTTGTACGCTGAGTTAAAGTAAGCTTGTTAACCCCTTAACGTTGCTTTCCTTAGTAAAGCAGATAAAAAGAACTTGGGCTTTTGCAGTGTGCTGGTAGCATGCTTGTTGTTGGGCTTGTGTTGGTCTTTCACCCCCACAACAGCTGCTAGCCAGATTGTTGAAATAAAGCCTCAATTTTCCCATCTATAAAATGAAGAGTTTGGACTAGATAATCTCTAGATAATCTAGATAATCTTCCTGTTCTAAACTTAGGATCCTAAATCCAGAGGTAGAAGAGATGTCATAGGCCATAATCCCTTTATTTAAAAGATAAGAAAACAGAGAGGCTGTGACTCAGTAGAGGTCACATTGTTATCAAGCATCAAAGCGAAAATTTGAACTCAGATCCTCTGACTCCTGAGTCAATGCTTTTCCCACTGTACCAGGTCAATCAGACAATAAATACTTACTATGTGCCTACTATGTATCAAGCATGGCCACAAACTTTCTGTGAGCCTAAGTTAACATGTTATTTGTAGGAGCAGAAATGAGATAAGTTGATATATCAAACACAAAGAGGACAAAAACTCTCCTGCCCTTCTCTTCTGAGGGGCAGGTAGGTGGCACAGTGGATAGAGTGCTGGTCCTGGAGTCAGGAAGACTCATCTTCCTGAGTTCAAATCTGGCTTCAGACACTTATTAGCTCTGTGACCCTGGGCAAGTCACTTCACCCTATTTGCCTCAGTTTCCTCATCTGTACAATGAGTTGGTTCCCCCTAGATCACTGCCTTGTCATGGCAGAGGGGCTTACCTAGCTAAATGTAACTATGAGCTATGTCACAGAGTATTACCCAAGATGGATAGAACACAGTGGAGAGCTCTGACAGAAGGTGATCCACTAGAGAAGGAAATGGCGAACCACTCCAATATCTTTGACAAGAAAACTCCATGGACAGTATTAAAATTATTAAAGAAGTGACATCAGAAGATGAGTCCCTCAGGTCAGAAGGTCTTCAAAACCTCACCAGAGAACAGTGGAGGATAATCACAAATAGTTCCAGAAAGAATGAAGTGTCTGGGCCAAAGCTCAGCTGTGAATGTGTCTGGTGATGGCAACAAAGTCCAATGCTAGAAAGATCAATATTACATAGGAACCTGGAATGTAAGATCTATCAACCAAGGTAAGTTGGATGTGGTCAAACAGGAGATAGAAAAATTAAACATCGACATCTTCATTATCAGTGAATTTAAATGGACAGAAATGGGTGAGTTTAATTAAGATGATCATTACATATACTACTGTGGGCAAGAATCCTCTAAAAGAAATGGAGTAGCTCTCATAATCAATAAAAGGGTGAGAAAAAGCAGTATTGGGGTGTAATCTCAAAAATGACCAAATGATATCTGTTCTAATCCAAGGCAAACCATTAAACACCATAGTAACACCAAGTCTATGCTCCAACCACGGATGCTGAAGAGGCCAAGGTTGATCAGTTCTGTGAAGACTACAGCATTTTCTAGAAATAGCACTAGAGAAAGATGACATATTCATCATAGAGGATTGGAATGCTAAAGGAAAAAATCAGAAGATAATCAGAATAACAGACAAGTTTGGCCTCAGGGTACAACATGAAGCTGGGTAGAGACTAATGGAGTTTTGTCAAGATAACTCATAACAAACATTTTTTTCAACAGCACAAAGGCAACTCTAGATATGGACACCATGATCAATATATAAATCAGATTGATTATAAATTTTGCAGCCAAAGGTGAAGAAGCTCTATATAGTCAGTTAGAACAAGACCTAGAGCTGTCTCTGGCCCAGATCTTGAGCTTCTTATTGCAAAATTTAGACTTAAATTGAAAAAAGTAGGGAAAACCATGAGACCACATAGGTATGATCTAAATAACATCCCTTAAGAATATGAAATGGAGATGACTAATAGATTTAAGGGATTAGATCTGATAGAGTGCCTGAAGAACTATGGATAGAGGTTTGCAATATTATATGGGAGGTAGCAACAAAAAAAATCTCAAAAAAGAGCAAGAAAGCAAAATGACTTTCTGATGAGGCTTTACAAATAGCTGAGGAAAGAAGAAAAGTGAAAATTAAAGAAGAAGGGAAAGATATACCCAAATGAATACAGAATTCCAGAGAATAGCAAGGATTTCTTAAATGACCAATGCAATGAAATAGAAGAAAGCAATAAAATGGGAAAGACAAGAGATATCTTCAAGAAAATTAGAGATATTAAGGGAAATTTTCACATAAAAATATGCAAGATAAGAGACAAAAATGGTAGGGATTTAACAGAAGCAGAAGAGATTAAGCAGAGGTGGCAAGAATACACAAAAGAACTATACAAGAAAGATCTTAATATCTCCAATAGAGCCAGACATTGTGGAGAATGAAGTCAAGTGGACCTTAGGAAGCATTGCTGTGTGACCCTAGGCAAGTCACTTCACTCTGTTTGCCTCAGTTTCTAGTGGAGGTGATGGAATTCCAGCTGAGCTAGTTAAAATTCTATTTTAACTCTGTTTAAAAGCTATTTAAAACTATTTAAAAGCAAATTTGGAAAATACAACAGTGACCAGTGGATTAGAAAAGATCATTTTATATCCCAGTCCTAAGGAAGGGTAATACCAAGGAATGTTCAGATTACTGAACGATTGCACTCATTTCACATGCCAGCAAGGTTATGCTTAAGATTCTGCAAACTAGGCTTCAGCAATACTGAACCAAGGATTATCGGAAGTACAGGCTGGTTTTTGAAGAGGCAGAGGAACTAGAGACCAAATTGCCAACATTTGCTGAATTATGGAGAAAAAAAAGCTACTTCTCCTTTATTGACTACACTAAAGCCTTTGACTCTGTGGATCATAGCAAAGTGTGGCAAGTCCTCAAAAAGATGAGAGAACCCGATCATCTTACTTGTCCCCTGAGGAACCTGTATGCAGGCCAAGAAGCAACAATTAGAACTGAACATGGAACAACTGGTTGAAGATTGGAAAAAGAGTATGACAAGGCTGTATATTGTCACCTTATTTATTTAACTTATATGGAGAGTACTTCATGTGAAATGCCAGGCTGGATGAATCAAAAGCTGGAATTAATTCTTCCTGGGAGAAGTAGCACAATCTCAGATATGCAGATGATACCACTTTGATGGCAGAAAATGAAGAGGAATTAAGCAGCTTCTTGATTAAGGTGAATGAGGAGAGTGTGAAAGCTGGCTTGAAGCTTAACATCCAAAAAACTAAGACCTTGGCGACTGGTCCCATCATTTCCTGGCAAATAAAGGGAGAAGAAATGTAAGCAGTGTCAGAGTTTATATTCTTGGGCTCAAAGATCACTGGAGCCATGGAATTAAAAGACACTTTCTCCTTGGAGGGAAAGCCCTGGCAAATCTGGATAGCAGACTAAAAAGCAGAGATGCCACCTTGTCAACAAAGGTCTGTATAGTCAAAACTATATTTTTCCCAGTAGCAATGAATGGCTATGAGAGTTGGACTATAAGGAAAGGTGAGCATTGATGCCTTCAAATTATGGTGCTGGAGAAGACTTTTGAGAGTCTCTTGGACAGCACGGAGATTAAATTAGTCAATACTTAAATGATTCAAGCTGTTCACTGGAAGGTCAAATACTGAAGCTGAAGCTTAAATACATTGGTCATTTAATGAGAAGATGGGACTCATTGGAAAAGACGCTGATATTGGGGAAGATTGAAGGCGAAAGGAAAAGGGGATATCAGACTTTGAAATGGACAGTGTCATAGAAATAATGAATATGAACTTGGACAGACTTCGAGAGATAGTGGGCCTGGTGTGCTATGATCCATGGGGTCATAAAAAGTCAGATACAACGGAATGACTGAACAACAGCAAAAAGAAGCAGGAGAAGGAAATGGCAAACCACTCCTGTATCTTTGCCAAGAAAATCCCAAATGAGATTGCAAAGAGGAGGACAGAACCGAAAAAGAAACTGAATATCAGAAACTCCTTTTTTGGTATAATCGTATCATAACAGAAGCTGATATTTAGATGACATTTTAAGGTTCGCAAGGTGCTTTTACATGATCCTCACAATATTCCTGTAAGTGCTATTATCTCCATTCTACATATGGGGACACTGACACTGAAAGAAGTTAATTGGCTATAAGGTTAAAGGAGAATAAGATCTTCCTCGCACATCAATAGGCCTCATGTGGAGCCCAGTAAAGGAAGCTTGCTTGCTTGTAGGAAGGCTTACACACCTTTTGTTAATTTCTAATTAGGCACTGAACCTAAAGAGTGTATATTCTGAGAGGTGAGCTTTTGCTTTGGGGGCTCAATTATGAGAAAGATGTTGTGATTCCCTAGTCGAGACTCTGAGGGGCCATATGTTCAGAGCTCCCCAACTCCTCAGAGGTAAAGGCTCTCTTAATTTAGTGGTGGATGTAAAGCTTTGATTCAGGCAGTACAGCCCTGTATGTTGGTCTTTATTCTTCTTCTCTGTATTTTTTCTGTTTCATTAAAGAAGATTGTTGACCCCTTTTAAGTTGCTTTCCTAGTAAAGCAGATAAAAGCACCTGCACTAGCAGCCATCCTGGGTGTGCCAGTGTGGTTGCCATTACATTGGCTTAGCCAGGGTCACACATGTAGAACTATCTGAGACATTTGACTTCAGGTTTTCCTGACTCCAAGTCCTGACACTCTCTTGACTTCCCATTTAACTGCCTCTGTATCTTATCTCCCCAGCCCTACCCTCAAGTTTCATCAAGTACTTTTCCTAGAAAACAGCCTCCCCCACAGATATGTCCAATGCTTTCCCTAGGCTAACTCAGATAATTTGCTTAGTCTGGACCCAGCTGCTTCAGAAGAATGAGGGGAATGAAAAGGCAAAGGAAGAGTAAAGAAGATTATCATTGCAAATTCCCAAAGACTCAGTGAAAGTTTCTGAGCCAGCAGGTGTTAAAGGACCCTGCCTTCTGCTGCTTGCTTCCTGTGTGACCACTGGCACCTCATTCAGCTTTTCTGATCCTCAGTTTTCTTGTCTGTAAAACAGGAGGATTGTGCCAGATGACCTTCATAAATGCTCATATACCTGATACTCTCAGCTAGAAGTCACTGCTGAATTTATTAGTATAACTTTCCTTCTTGTTTTTACATGTTTGATACAGTCACTATCAGGGGCTGCTGACAACCTGGAGACACTGCATACTGGGAAATACTGTGAAAACATTCATTTGCATTCAAAATCATTTTTGCTGGAATAGAAAACTTTTGATGAGAGTCTGCATGGCATAGTGGAGTAGGGAATTGGCCTTGGAGTAAGGTGTGGTTTGTCCTTGTTCTAGAAGAGGACCATGACATCAGGAAGATGATGCTATGACTTGCAATTGAATTGGATTTAAGTGAGGGAGGGCTGTGCAAAGTCACCAGCCTTACTCTCTCCTCCAGAGCCATCTGGATCCAGTGGCCAGATATAAATCAGGACAACTGGAGATGGTCCAGCTGCAGTAAGGTAGCTTTGGGTTTAAGACACACTTCTGACTCATACATGTTGTGTGACCTTACGGATTAGTCTCAGTCTAAGATGATGAATGATTAATCTGCATTCATGAAGGGAGTTTCCATACCAGGAGTTCCCCATGCCTATGACATCATAGGCCAGGACTCTCCAAAAGGAACTTACAATAATCTATCTCTCGAGAAATTATTGAATCTACAGCATATATTAAAGAGAACAGCCAGAGAATTTACTAAATAGAACCGCACATTCCTTGACCATTCCAAATGAAAGAATTTGCTGTATTTCATTAAAGCTAACCTTTAAGGGATAATTTATTCTTTCAACAAATATTATGCAGGATACAAAAGAAATGCTCCCTATCCTTGTAGAGCTCATATATTTAGAGCATAAACCCTCTAATTAGATAGTATCTGTGAAGGATAGAAATTGAGGTGGGATGGGGTGGGAGCAGAGATCTCATCCCCATCCTTCCTTGGGTCCTGATAAAAGGGCACAAATGGATCACTGGAGACCTTTGCTTGTGGGTGAGGATCTAGCCTCCTCCGAAGAGAGAAGGATGCAGAGGAAAGAACACTGGTTCAAACTTTCCTTTTATTTAGGCAAGTTACATGACCTTTACAAGCATCAGTGTCCTCATGTGTAAATGAGGGGGCTGGGCTGGGTGACCTTTGAGGTCGCTTCCAGTTCTAAATCTATGAACTTATGAAAGTCATTATATTTGTACAATTTACCCCGGGGCAGGACAGGGGGGTTAGAAGGAAAGTACTTTGAAAATGTCAACTGTTGTGGTTGTTATCTGGCTACAGGAGGGGTCTGTGATTTGGTCTATATGAGAAAGTCTCAGTGTGGAAACTCCCTCCACCAATGCAAACTGTGATAAATTTCAGGCTGAGTGAATAAATCCTAGCAAGAGGAGCAAGAGGAAGGGGGAAAGCATTTGCTATGGTACTTTTGTCAAAGCATTACAAATAACATATTGATTCTTCCAACAACTCTGTGAGCTAAGTGCTGTCGCTATCACCATTTTAGAACTGGGGAAACTGAGGCAGCCAGAGGTTAAATGACTTTTCCAGGGTAACATGACTAGTAACTATCAGACTCTGAATACAGCATTTGAGTCATAAGAGTTACCCAGGATTTCTCAATGGCCTGATCCAAAGGGCTTTTCTAGTCTTTAACTCCGTTGATCACCTTCTTCTCCTGAACACTTTTTACTCTCTGTTTCTCTGCAGATGGTGTCTTCTCTTTCTCTTCCTATTTGTCTGACTGCTTCTTCTCAGCTTTCCTTGCTAAATTAGCAACATCCATGTTATGACCCCTAACTGGGAGCATCCTTAAGACTCTGTCCTGGGTCCTCCCCACTTCCCGCTCTATCCGCTCCCACGTATTCAGCCATTGTCTGTGCAGATGATTCCTGGATCTCTTTATCCAGTCTTCGCCTCTCTCCTCCTCCCTCCCGATCATTAGTTTCACATCTTCAGTTTCCTACTGAACATTTCAAACTGAATGTACCATACTGCTGCTGTTCAGTCATGTCTGACTCTGTGGCCCCATTTGGAATTTTCTTGGTGGAGATACTGGAGCGGTTTGCTGTTTCCTTCTCTAGCTCACTTTACAGATGAGGAAACTGAGGTAAACAGGGTTAAATGACTTGTCCAGGGTCACACAGCTATAAATATCTGAGGGCAGATTTGAACTCAGAAAGATGAGTCTTCCTGACTCCCGGCCCTGGGCTCTGTCCAGGGCGACACCTCACTGCCCAAATGTCCCAAGCTAGCCAGTGAGACAGGAATTCAAAGCTAGGTCTCTGACTTCAAATCCAGCACTTTTTTTAAAAAGCAACTTCTTCCCTATCATGTTCTAACCCAGGTTCTGTCATCTACCTATGTCTTCTTGGGCAAGTCAGTGCCCCACTCTGGGGGGACAGCATCCTCCCCTGTAAAAAGAGGGGATAGGGTTGCATAAGCTATGAGTCAACTTCAGATTGTGTGTGACTTGCCAAGAGCTGTGCAAGTAGTGAGGGGCAGACCTGACACTTGGACCCATGTCCTCAATCTCCAAATTCATGACAATTCCCACTTTACCTCAGAGGTTCACTAGAGTCAGCTTGGCTTGGGAGAGTGGGTAGTTAAATTTTCGATGAGTATTTACCCCTTGTAGATCAATAAATGCCACAAATCAGGGCTTGATTTCTCCTTTTGTTGATAGTAGAGATTTAAGAAAATGGTAGAGAAAAGGCTTAAAAATACAGATTAAATTTAAAAGTGTGGGGCCTTTTCAGAAAGCTGATTGTTAAATATTTACCAGCACAACTCCAACAATGATGTTCTTCAAGTCAAGAACTAAATTTTACCCATTTTGTGCCAGAGGGCCCATGAGAGGCATGAACCGATTCAGTAGCTCTATGAGAAGCTTCCTTGCCATATACAGAAGTTGACTGACTGCCTTGAGGAGTTTCAGAAAGATTAAATCTGCCACATTTCATAATGCTTGGAAGGTTATCTTGGAACCTGGACTTGTTTCATCATTTTGAGGTTTATTTGCTCACAGCAACACCTGAAGGTGCTACTATCTCTGCTTTACAGATGGGAAAATTGAGGCCCAATGATAGTAGATGACATGTCAGGTGTCACAGAGCCAACAAATGTCAAAGGTGAGATTTGAACCCAGGTTCTTCTGCCTTTCAAGTCCAGCATCTTATGCCCTCAATTGTAGTGCTTCGTAGATAAGTGGGTGCTGCAGGGGAGTTTGAAGAAGGCAAAATTTAAGATTTGTGCAGTTCCCTCTCTTTCTCCTCTCCATCCCCCCCTCTCTGTTTCTCTGTCTTTCTGTCTCTTCCTCCCTCTCTCCCCGCTCATACACACACACACACACACACACACACACACACACACACACACACACAGCAGAGAGGCAGATTTAGGTGTTATATAAGGACAAACCACCTATCCAACGATGGAGTGGTCTGCTTTGGAAGATACTGGGTTCCTTCTCACCAGAGATCATTAAAGAAAGGCTGAATGATTTCTTTGCAAGGAGACAACACAGTACAGGAAGAAAAGTGCTGGCTGGAGTTGAAGTCCCTGGATTGGGGTCTTGCCTTTGCTGGGTGACTTTGGGCCAATCATTTCTACTCTCCCTGAGCCGGTTTCTTCATCTGTTAGATGAGGGGTTTGGGTTAGATGCATTCTGTGGTCCCTCCCCTCTCTGAGACTCTGGGATTCTGGGGTAGTTTAGGATGTTAAGCAGTGCAAGAATGATGGGCCAGTTGGTTCTTGCTTCCTGAATTCCTAATGTAGGGCTGAAGATGCAGTCACCAGCAGCACCACTGTGTGCCCAGCCTCCCCTGGCTACCTGTGGTTCCGGCTTCCATCCCTCCCAACCAGCAACACCCACCCACCCGAAGGCAGCCCACACTTGTTTGTACACCATTCTCTTCCCACCCAGGTGTGTGCAGGCTCTCAGGAGAACAATGAGGAGCATTGTTGGAAATAGACTTTCTGCCAGGGTGGGGCCCAGAAATGAAGGCATCAAAAACCACTGCAACACTTTCTCTCAGCCCCACCAGGAAGAAAAACCAATCAACTACTGGAGGATTTCAGAATGAAAATGCACTGAAAGCTATTTTTTTTTAATAGCCCTGATATTTCATCAGTGTAGGGAACCTCGGACGTGAACTGTCCCTCTCGGGATGGAGAGAAGCCCCTCCTCCTCTCAGAGAAGTGCCTGGGGGTACCAAGAGCCTAAGGGAATTCTCCGGGGTCACATAGCCAGTATTTCAGGGCTAGGTCTTTAAGCCAGGTCTCTACAGAAACATCAACTGCTTATATTATTAAGTGAGAGCCTTAACTCTCTCATCTATCAAATGGAGATTATAACACTGGCGCCGTTTACCTCACAGGGTTACTCTAAAGAAAGCTCAGAGCCTTAGAGGCCCATAGAAATGGGAATTATTATTGTTGGAATGAGGGCACATCCAAGCCCTTACATTCCCTAGCTTTAACTAACCCTGATACTGTTTGTCATCTGACCCTAACCTTTTAAAAGTATGGACCTTAAGCTGGCTGACATCCCAACGCTGAATGACATACCTGAACTTCCCAGATAAATGGCATACCCTCTCATGAACCTGGAGTGGTTAGAGTAACAAAAGCAATGATAACTGACATTTTATAATTCCCTAAAACCTGTAAAACACTTTCTATATCTTCTTTCTCATTTGGCCTTTAGGTGGCACAGCGGATAGAGTGCCGGGCCTAGACTCAGGAAGACTTATCTTCTCAAGTTCAAATCTGGCCTCAGACACCTACTAACTGTGTAACCTTGGGCAAGTCACTTAACCCTGTTGGCCTCAGTTTCCTCATCTGTAAAACAAGCTAGAGAAAGAAATGGCAAACTCCTCCAGGATCTTGGCCAAGAAAATCCCAAATGGGGTCACAGGGAGTCAGACGCGATTGAAAACAATTGAACGCCGACGACGACCCTGAGTGAGGCAATTCTAGTCATCAGCTCCATTTTATAGATGTGGAACCGACGGCTTTCAGAGTTCTGTCCTACAGGGTAAGAGAGATGTTCACGCCACTCTTAGAGCCTGGGCCCAGCTCATTCACAAAGGAAATAGCTCATGGAAGAACAATTAGAAAACCCAAGCGTTATGCCAAAGTTCACACGAGCCAGCCCATCCGAATGGCTTATCTGCTCAAGAAAAGCCTTTTGCCTCTATTGCAGGTGGTGTTGTCAGCGATGATCCATTTGCTTCACAAGCTACTTGAATTTCCCAAGTTCTGCATTTCGTAAGGCTCAGTTAATGCTTCCATCTTCTCAGGGCAAGAGTCAATCCAGCTTTAGCTGAAAGGCAGTTGGGGAGATTTGCTAACTGTTCTTTCTCAATTGACTCCTTGGGTCTCTCACCATATTCCTGTGTCAGATGTTACATCAGTCAACTGCTTCGATCTGCCTTTCTCTCCCATCTGTCATCTGCCTTCCTTTATCACACATACTCATTTTCTCCAAATGGCGTGGGGATAGCATACTGACGGACAGCCTCGGTGATTGATTTGCGGGTACCCTCGACATGATGAAAAAGAAAAAAACCTGGAGGAAGACTCTGCATGTTGAGTGGCTCCTCTGTGGAGGATTCACAAAAGAACATGGATGATAATTGCACCAGAAGAGAAGGCAGGAATGGGCTAGGGTCTGTAACAGAATAAAGAAATACATTGATTCTATATAATCAGAAGAATATACATATATGTGTATTATACATTATTCTTCTATATGTTCTTATTGTCTCCTCCAATAGAATGTCAGCTCCTTGAGATAAGGAAGTGTTTCAGTCCCTACTGAAAGGCTGAAGGGTGGCACAATACATAGTATGCTGGACCTGGAGTCAGGAAGACCTGAGTTCAAATCTGGTCTTGTGATCTCGGGCAAGTCATTTCATCTCCAACTGTTTCAGTTTCTTCATATGTAATATGAGGATAATGGTAGCATCTACCTCCTAGGGTTGTTAAGAGTCTCAAATGAGATATGTGTAAAGCTCTTTGTAAACCTAGAGGTGGGGAAAGGAATAAACACTTATATAACACCTACTATGTGCCAGGTACTGGTGTGGTTTTTCAGTCATACCTGATTCTTCATGACCCGATTTGGGGTTTTCTTAGCAAAGATACTGAAAGGGTTTGCCATGTCCTTCTCCAACTCATTTAAAGGTGAGGAAAATGAGACAAAGAGGGTTAAGTGACTTGCCCAGGGTCACACAGCTAGTAAGTGTCTAAGGCCAGATGAACTCAGAAAGATGAGTCTTCCTGACTCTAGGCCTGGCACTCTATCCATTGAGCCACCAAAAAAACGGCACTACATAAAAATTAATAGTAGCAGTAGTAATAGTAGTAGTGGTAGCAGGAGGAAGAAGAGGAGGAGGAGGAGGAGGAGTTATTTATATTCTTAGTGCCTGGAACACAATTGGTGCTTACTAAGTGCTTAGTGATTAATCCTAGTTCTGTCGAAGGTTGGACCTAGAGAGTTGAGATCAGGGATTCATGGGGTGATAGATCCATCCCTGGCAGAGACCCCAGAGGCTGTCTAGGCCAACCCCCTCACTCTACAACTGAGGTCACTAAAGGTGGAGTGACTTGTCCAAGGTCTCAAAGGTGGTAAGTGACAAGGGAGGGACAAGGGGAGGTCTTCTTCTTCCAAACCCAGTGTTCTTTCACTGAACTATGAAGTGGGAAGTAAGGAATTGGAGCAATATTGTGATAATTAAGGACTCCCTGAATGACCCTTTCTTCCTCTGCTTTCTAAATAAGAACATTTCTACCCAAACGATGCTGTTAATTAGAACCATAGGGATTAAAAACTGTAAGACATCTCCTATTCCATTTTTACAAATGAGGAAATGGAAGGGACTTGACCAAGGTAACGCTGGGACAAGTAAGAGCCAGGAGCCCAGGTTCTCCCCCTCCAGAGCCAGTCCTTTCTCCCATACAATCTGCCTCTATTCTGATCTTTATTTCCCTTTGGAAGTGAAGGGCTCATCCTGCCATCTCTATATGAACCTATAAATAATTTTTTAAAAGGACATACTTTTTTTTGAGCCAGAAGCAAGGAAAAGGTATATAAGAACCAGGTGCTATTTGAATGGTGGAGGAGAGAAAGCAAGTGAAAGGTCAGCCAGATCATATTGAACCCAGGGTCAGTCTCTAGCATGGGACCCACTCCAAGGGGTCAGGGCGCACACTCAGCTCTGTCCCCTGTTGGAGCAGACTGTGGAATGACTGGCTATTTTAGGTTAGATTTAAATGAAACACAGAAAAAGGAAGCTTATGTTAAAGCTGTGCCCTTTCAGGGGAGCCTAGAGAGCGATAAGGCTGTGCTGCGTTTTAGTTTAGAGGCAAAAATATTGAAATGGAGAAAGAGAAGGGGAGACCGAGACAGACGCCAAACATATAACACAAAAATAACACAATTCAAAAATAATCACATATGCAAGAAATAAAACCCAAGGAAAGTAGAAATTCCTCTTGGGGAATAAAATATTTCCTTTACTCCCCCTCAAAGAACTGAAAACTCTCATCTCCCTTCCTTTTGCATATGGTCTCAACCTTTTCCAGATTGAAGTCCAGTTTTGCATTTTGCAACTTCTCATTGCTCTAATAATTAGGCTGAGTGGGTTTGCCGTTATAAGAAAACATTCCGTATATGAATAGACGTATGTGTGTGTACAGATATGTGTGTGTGTGTGTTAGGCTACAGAAAAAACATTGATTAATGCAAGGGAGGAGCAATTAATTGGCAAATTAATTGGAGTCCTCTTTACACTGCTATGATTGAAGATAATTATCTGTTTTATTTAATACGTTCTATTTCAATTAACACCATTGGTGATTGTACATATGTGGAAATATTTTTTGATTTATATGTTTGAATATTCCACATGTTCATGTGGGAGTTGATTGAGTAAATCAATCAAGTTATCTCATCCCATTTAAAGAACATGACAAGTAGCAGCCCTGCTGCATTTATCAGGTGAAAACACATCTTAATTGTTCCCTAGGTATGAATGATACTTGGGCAAGCTAGATATGGCAGGAAGACCATTCCAGTTGGATAAGGCTTGGGCATATCCTCTGGGGCCTACGGAAGGCCATCAGCTAGTTCTTTTTAAGGGTCTGAAAGTAGAGGGGAGAGAGCATTCCAACTAAACCCCTGAGACAGAATTGGAAGAGAAAAGCAGGCCCATTTCTTGAAGAGGTCCTCAGCCCCTCAGGGGACCTCTAGACCCCTAAGGGGAGATGTAGCTAGCTGCCCTCAGAGGACACCTGACCACCAGTCTGAGCATATGCATAGGGCCTCCAGGTATTGTGCCACACATATATTGGACTCTACAAGAACTCAATCAATACTTTCAGACCCTAATATCTCTAATGCACTCCAGATATCTTACTTAAAAAAGAGATGATTCCATAAAATAGAACTCAATGCTCTGTCCCACAAGAGAGGCCTTGAATAATTAATCACTACAACTCTAATTTCTGTTCAAAAGTCCAAATTTGCTCATGGTCCAGGTTATGGAGAACTTCAACTGAGGTCTAACTTTCCCTGATAGAAGCTTTTGAATAAAAGAAATAGTTCACCAGCCCAGTGAGCTGTATGATTTTGCAAAGATCCCTTTCCCTCCCTGGACCTCAATCTGCTCCCCTACAAAATAAGGGACTCAAGCTAGATATCTTTCAGACACCTTCCAGCTCTCACATTTTGGAATTCACAATAAGCAGGAGAGATGTGAGAAACCATCCAAGGGAGCCATTTTGGAGGAGGAAGAAAGAACAGCCCCGGGTTATCTGAAGGCTGGGCCAATCTCTGGCTCTCCGGTTACGTGTTTGCTTACATCCTGAGCTGGTTTACATCATCCTGCCTCTCATTCCAAAAGAGCCCAGATGTTTTGTTAAAGACACACTCTGCAGGTGTGAGACTGGATGAGCTTGGGTGGGAAGAGAAGAGGGAGGGGAGAAGATTTCATAGAGAGGATGTGAGAACAACACTGACCAAGGTACATCGAACATCTCATTGATCTCCATGTACTGTCTCAGGCCTTATGGAAAAGGAGCTTGGCAAAAGCGCCTCTTTGGAGTAACTTCTCCTAACGAGCTGGTAGGGAAGCCTTTGGTCACTCCACATTAGGAAGTAATACACTCTGACCTAACAATTCAAAACACATCGGTGCATTTCTTAATTGTGGAGACTTGTAAACAAGTCTGCTGAATGGTTCCTTGCCTGCTCAGCAGGATGAGATCTCGGCATCGTAGGATTCTGAACTGTCATTTGACTTTTCAAGGATTCTTGATTTCTCATTGAGAAAATGAGCAAGTTAGTTCAGAATATTTAGAATCCAAACCCTCCATTTCACAGATGAGACAGCTTAGGTCTCGAGAAGGTGGTAAAATCACACGGGGGTGAATGGTAGAGCTGGGATTTGAAGCCAGATCCCCTGTCTACAATGCTCTTCACTCTCTCTGTCTCTCTCTGTCTGTCTCTCTCTGTCTGTCTCTCTCTCTCTCTCTCTCTCTCTCTCCCCTCTGCCTATCTGTCTCTACCTCCCCTTTCTCTCCTTCTCTTCCCCTCTCTCTGTCTCTTTCTCTGTCTCTGTATCTCTCTTTCCGTCTCTCTCTGTCTCTCTCTCTGTCTGTCTCTCTGTCTGTCTCTGTGTCTCTCTCTTTCTGTCTCTCTCTCTCTCTCTCCCCTCTGCCTATCTGTCTCTACCCCCCCTTTCTCTCCTTCTCTTCCCCTCTCTCTGTCTCTGTCTGTCTCTCTCTGTCTCTCTGTCTCTCTCTGTCTCTGTCTGTCTCTCTCCTCTCTGCCTGTCTCTACCCCCCATTCTCTCCTTCTCTTCCCCTCTCCTTGTCTCTATCTGTCTGTCTCTCTCCCCTCTGCCTATCTGTTTCTACCCCCCCTTTCTCTCCTTCTCTTCCCCTCTCTCTGTCTCTATCTGTCTGTCTCTCTCTGTCTCTCCCCTTTGCTGTTCAGTTTAATACAGAAGGACATTTGAAATCTGGATACACTCTCTCTCCCCACCATTCCACTCTTCCTCAATCAAAGCTAATAATTACATCTGAAATCCACCTGATGGCATAATTCGATTCAGCCATTGCCTTTTTTTTAAAACTGCCTTATATAGGGTGTCTCAAAGTCTAGGAGTATTGCCTGCTCCAGAGCATACTGGTAAATGTTTAACAACCAGCTCTCTGGAGGAAAAAAATGTGCCCATGACATACTTTTAGATTTCATTCTCATTGTCAACATTTTAAAAATTTAAACAAGAATCAAAAAAATAAACCAAACATTCATTACTTTAATTTTCTGATTTCAAAGTGTAAATGCTCACACTGAAAATTTAACAATCAGCTCTGTTGTATCAGTCCAAGATGGTTCCAGCACCACCCCTCCCCCCAGGCTGCTACATGTATGTAATAAAGATATGATTTTGGAATTGACATGAAGGACAATGCCTCAAGTAGCAAAGGCTTTACCTGCTTAGGTTTTTTTTGGCTTGTCTTAGATACATGTATTTCATTGCCCAATGCTTTCATCTGTGTGGCATAGGCTAAGAATTTTGCAATTTGGGGGGACACCTCAGACTCAGACAGCCCTTTGCAGTTTCTAGAAAAAGCAGCCCTTGAAGTGATTTGAGGTATAAAGCCAGGTAGGCCATCAGGAAGTGAAAAGAGTCAAAGGGAACTTTCTAACCCTAAGTCAGAAAGAGGCTTGGGACAAGAATATGGATCAAGCAGGAAGAAGTAGTTTCAAAGACAAATCAAGCCTCTAAGGCTGCTAACAAGCTGGCCAGTTGTTTTGTGTCCCAAAGCTTTCTGGAAGTCAAGACTCTGGATAGAGTTCCCTCTCCTTTTGGGAAAAAAAAAAAGATTTCGAGGAGATTCCTAGCCTAATGACTAGTGAGAAGAGTAGTGAGACACATAAGGAGCACACAGGACCAAGGTAACATTCAAGCTCTGGTATTGCAGGGTCCTGATGTCCTTCACCTCCCTGTGGAATTATCATGCAGGTCCACCCTGGTCACAATATCTCTGCTGAGCTGGTAGCTTCACTGGACTTCTTGGAGAGGCTCCTCTTCCAAGCTAAACTCTTGGCTGACAGAGCTAGTTTTCTCTTAGACCCATGGTTGGCTCTCTTTTCTGCTAGTAGACGACATGCTTTTTAAAGTGTCTTCTTCTCTGAAAGATATTTTGTCTTTTTCTATCTGGGACTTCATGGGAAGAGCGTGTGCCTCTGCTCCCTGATGGACACATCTCAACTATGCCTCAAACTCTCTCAATCTATCCAGTTGTCTGTAGGGCTTGGTAGACTCAGCTTTTGTAAAAGTCTCATAGCTAGTCTTTTCCTAGTGAATGGCCAGTGGCCATTAAAGGAGGTGAAAAGTATAGACATCTCATAAGCTCTGTTATTATCTGTCCCTGATTTTATTTGAACCTAGCATCCATAGAGTTTAACCTATGACTAAAATGGATGCCTCCTATAACATGCCCTACAAATGGTCATCCAGCCTTTGCTCCAATACCTCCAAGGAGGGGTTAGCTACCACCTCCTGGAGTTTCCTCCAATACCAGTCCCAACTTTTCTATGACTTAATATAGAAGACCTAGGGAACCCCTTCAGTCACAGAGTTATACAATTAGTATAGTCAGAGGTAGGATTCATCTACTATTTTGGAGGGAGGTAATAAGCATTTATTAAGTGCCTACTATATGCCTGGAGGCCGCTACATAGCTCAGGGGATAGAATAATGGGCCTGGAGTCAGGAAGATCTGAGTTCAAATCCAACCTCAGACATTTACTAGCTGTGTGACCCTGGGCCAGTCGCTTAACCTCTGTTTGCCTTAATCTGCCAGAGAAGGAAATGGCAAACCACTCCAGTATCTTTAACAAGAAAACCCCATGGACAGCATTAGTGTGCTATGGTCCATGGAGTCATGAAGAGTCAGACACAACGGAACAACAGTAATGATATGTGCCAGGAATAACTTTAAGCCCTTTACAAATATTATCTCATTTGATCCTTAAAACAACCTTGGTAGGTCCTATTATACCCATTTTACATTTCAGAGAACTGAGGCAGACAGGGGTCACATAGCTGGTGAGTGTCTAGGGCCATATTGGAACCCAATTCCTCTGGACTCCAAAGCCAGTATTTTATCCCCCATGCTAAACTGCTTTTTCCCATAATTCTAAATCAGGGGGAGGCAGGTTTGGAGAAAGTAATCCCTAACATCTGTACATGGCTTTGGAAGCAGAACTAGCGTGTTTCTGTGTCTCCTCCATGGGGTATTTAGGCAGAGAGTGTGTGGCCAATTAAAGGGGTGGAATCTCCTCGTCCTGCCCGAATCGACACACTCATGGAAATAACTCAATCCACAGCATGGCCACACCACCATTGGCTAATCAAGATAGAAGCTGAACCCCAAATCTGGGACCTCAAACCTGCTGGGGCTATGATAGAGCAGGTGGGCAGCAGCACCCTGGCATGGCCACACCACCATTGGCTAATCAAGATAGAAGCTGAACCCCAAATCTGGGACCTCAAACCTGCTGGGGCTATGACAGAGCAGGTGGGCAGCAGCACCCTGGCATGGCCACACCACCATTGGCTAATCAAGATAGAAGCTGAACCCCAAATCTGGGACCTCAAACCTGCTGGGGCTATGACAGAGCAGGTGGGCAGCAGCACCCTGGCATGGCCACACCACCATTGGCTAGTTAAGATAGAAGCTGAACCCCAAATCTGGGACCTCAAACCTGCTGGGGCTATGACAGAGCAGGTGGGCAGCAGCACCCTGGCATGGCCACACCACCATTGGCTAATCAAGATAGAAGCTGAACCCCAAATCTGGGACCTCAAACTTGCTGGGGCTATGACAGAGCAGGTGGGCAGCAGCACCCTGGCATGGCCACACCACCATTGGCTAGTTAAGATAGAAGCTGAACCCCAAATCTGGGACCTCAAACCTGCTGGGGCTATGACAGAGCAGGTGGGCAGCAGCACCCTGGCATGGCCACACCACCATTGGCTAATTAAGATAGAAGCTGAACCCCAAATCTGGGACCTCAAACTTGCTGGGGCTATGACAGAGCAGGTGGGCAGCAGCACCCTGGCATGGCCACACCACCATTGGCTAATTAAGATAGAAGCTGAACCCCAAATCTGGGACCTCAAACCTGCTGGGGCTATGACAGAGCAGGTGGGCAGCAGCACCCTGGCATGGCCACACCACCATTGGCTAATCAAGATAGAAGCTGAACCCCAAATCTGGGACCTCAAACTTGCTGGGGCTATGACAGAGCAGGTGGGCAGCAGCACCCTGGCATGGCCACACCACCATTGGCTAGTTAAGATAGAAGCTGAACCCCAAATCTGGGACCTCAAACCTGCTGGGGCTATGACAGAGCAGGTGGGCAGCAGCACCCTGGCATGGCCACACCACCATTGGCTAATCAAGATAGAAGCTGAACCCCAAATCTGGGACCTCAAACTTGCTGGGGCTATGACAGAGCAGGTGGGCAGCAGCACCCTGGCATGGCCACACCACCATTGGCTAGTTAAGATAGAAGCTGAACCCCAAATCTGGGACCTCAAACCTGCTGGGGCTATGACAGAGCAGGTGGGCAGCAGCACCCTGGCATGGCCACACCACCATTGGCTAGTTAAGATAGAAGCTGAACCCCAAATCTGGGACCTCAAACTTGCTGGGGCTATGACAGAGCAGGTGGGCAGCAGCACCCTGGCATGGCCACACCACCATTGGCTAATTAAGATAGAAGCTGAACCCCAAATCTGGGACCTCAAACCTGCTGGGGCTATGACAGAGCAGGTGGGCAGCAGCACCCTGGCATGGCCACACCACCATTGGCTAATCAAGATAGAAGCTGAACCCCAAATCTGGGACCTCAAACTTGCTGGGGCTATGACAGAGCAGGTGGGCAGCAGCACCCTGGCATGGCCACACCACCATTGGCTAATTAAGATAGAAGCTGAACCCCAAATCTGGGACCTCAAACCTGCTGGGGCTATGACAGAGCAGGTGGGCAGCAGCACCCTGGCATGGCCACACCACCATTGGCTAATCAAGATAGAAGCTGAACCCCAAATCTGGGACCTCAAACTTGCTGGGGCTATGACAGAGCAGGTGGGCAGCAGCACCCTGGCATGGCCACACCACCATTGGCTAATTAAGATAGAAGCTGAACCCCAAATCTGGGACCTCAAACCTGCTGGGGCTATGACAGAGCAGGTGGGCAGCAGCACCCTGGCATGGCCACACCACCATTGGCTAATTAAGATAGAAGCTGAACCCCAAATCTGGGACCTCAAACCTGCTGGGGCTATGACAGAGCAGGTGGGCAGCAGCACCCTGGCATGGCCACACCACCATTGGCTAATCAAGATAGAAGCTGAACCCCAAATCTGGGACCTCAAACTTGCTGGGGCTATGACAGAGCAGGTGGGCAGCAGCACCCTGGCATGGCCACACCACCATTGGCTAGTTAAGATAGAAGCTGAACCCCAAATCTGGGACCTCAAACCTGCTGGGGCTATGACAGAGCAGGTGGGCAGCAGCACCCTGGCTTGGCCACACCACCATTGGCTAATTAAGATAGAAGCTGAACCCCAAATCTGGGACCTCAAACCTGCTGGGGCTATGACAGAGCAGGTGGGCAGCAGCACCCTGGCATGGCCACACCACCATTGGCTAATTAAGATAGAAGCTGAACCCCAAATCTGGGACCTCAAATCTGCTGGGGCTATGACAGAGCAGGTGGGCAGCAGCACCCTGGCATGGCCACACCACCATTGGCTAATTAAGATAGAAGCTGAACCCCAAATCTGGGACCTCAAATCTGCTGGGGCTATGACAGAGCAGGTGGGCAGCAGCACCCTGGCATGGCCACACCACCATTGGCTAATTAAGATAGAAGCTGAACCCCAAATCTGGGACCTCAAACTTGCTGGGGCTATGACAGAGCAGATGGGCAGCAGCACCCTGGCATGGCCACACCACCATTGGCTAGTTAAGATAGAAGCTGAACCCCAAATCTGGGACCTCAAACCTGCTGGGGCTATGACAGAGCAGGTGGGCAGCAGCACCCTGGCATGGCCACACCACCATTGGCTAGTTAAGATAGAAGCTGAACCCCAAATCTGGGACCTCAAACTTGCTGGGGCTATGACAGAGCAGGTGGGCAGCAGCACCCTGGCATGGCCACACCACCATTGGCTAATTAAGATAGAAGCTGAACCCCAAATCTGGGACCTCAAATCTGCTGGGGCTATGACAGAGCAGGTGGGCAGCAGCACCCTGGCATGGCCACACCACCATTGGCTAATTAAGATAGAAGCTGAACCCCAAATCTGGGACCTCAAACCTGCTGGGGCTATGACAGAGCAGGTGGGCAGCAGCACCCTGGCATGGCCACACCACCATTGGCTAATTAAGATAGAAGCTGAACCCCAAATCTGGGACCTCAAACTTGCTGGGGCTATGACAGAGCAGGTGGGCAGCAGCACCCTGGCATGGCCACACCACCATTGGCTAATTAAGATAGAAGCTGAACCCCAAATCTGGGACCTCAAACCTGCTGGGGCTATGACAGAGCAGGTGGGCAGCAGCACCCTGGCATGGCCACACCACCATTGGCTAATTAAGATAGAAGCTGAACCCCAAATCTGGGACCTCAAACTTGCTGGGGCTATGACAGAGCAGGTGGGCAGCAGCACCCTGGCATGGCCACACCACCATTGGCTAATTAAGATAGAAGCTGAACCCCAAATCTGGGACCTCAAACTTGCTGGGGCTATGACAGAGCAGGTGGGCAGCAGCACCCTGGCATGGCCACACCACCATTGGCTAATTAAGATAGAAGCTGAACCCCAAATCTGGGACCTCAAACTTGCTGGGGCTATGACAGAGCAGGTGGGCAGCAGCACCCTGGCATGGCCACACCACCATTGGCTAATTAAGATAGAAGCTGAACCCCAAATCTGGGACCTCAAACTTGCTGGGGCTATGACAGAGCAGGTGGGCAGCAGCACCCTGGCATGGCCACACCACCATTGGCTAATTAAGATAGAAGCTGAACCCCAAATCTGGGACCTCAAACTTGCTGGGGCTATGACAGAGCAGGTGGGCAGCAGCACCCTGGCATGGCCACACCACCATTGGCTAATTAAGATAGAAGCTGAACCCCAAATCTGGGACCTCAAACCTGCTGGGGCTATGACAGAGCAGGTGGGCAGCAGCACCCTGGCATGGCCACACCACCATTGGCTAATTAAGATAGAAGCTGAACCCCAAATCTGGGACCTCAAACCTGCTGGGGCTATGACAGAGCAGGTGGGCAGCAGCACCCTGGCATGGCCACACCACCATTGGCTAATTAAGATAGAAGCTGAACCCCAAATCTGGGACCTCAAACTTGCTGGGGCTATGACAGAGCAGGTGGGCAGCAGCACCCTGGCATGGCCACACCACCATTGGCTAATTAAGATAGAAGCTGAACCCCAAATCTGGGACCTCAAACTTGCTGGGGCTATGACAGAGCAGGTGGGCAGCAGCACCCTGGCATGGCCACACCACCATTGGCTAATTAAGATAGAAGCTGAACCCCAAATCTGGGACCTCAAACTTGCTGGGGCTATGACAGAGCAGGTGGGCAGCAGCACCCTGGCATGGCCACACCACCATTGGCTAGTTAAGATAGAAGCTGAACCCCAAATCTGGGACCTCAAACTTGCTGGGGCTATGACAGAGCAGGTGGGCAGCAGCACCCTGGCATGGCCACACCACCATTGGCTAGTTAAGATAGAAGCTGAACCCCAAATCTGGGACCTCAAACTTGCTGGGGCTATGACAGAGCAGGTGGGCAGCAGCACCCTGGCATGGCCACACCACCATTGGCTAATTAAGATAGAAGCTGAACCCCAAATCTGGGACCTCAAACCTGCTGGGGCTATGACAGAGCAGGTGGGCAGCAGCACCCTGGCATGGCCACACCACCATTGGCTAATTAAGATAGAAGCTGAACCCCAAATCTGGGACCTCAAACCTGCTGGGGCTATGACAGAGCAGGTGGGCAGCAGCACCCTGGCATGGCCACACCACCATTGGCTAATTAAGATAGAAGCTGAACCCCAAATCTGGGACCTCAAACTTGCTGGGGCTATGACAGAGCAGGTGGGCAGCAGCACCCTGGCATGGCCACACCACCATTGGCTAATTAAGATAGAAGCTGAACCCCAAATCTGGGACCTCAAACTTGCTGGGGCTATGACAGAGCAGGTGGGCAGCAGCACCCTGGCATGGCCACACCACCATTGGCTAGTTAAGATAGAAGCTGAACCCCAAATCTGGGACCTCAAACCTGCTGGGGCTATGACAGAGCAGGTGGGCAGCAGCACCCTGGCATGGCCACACCACCATTGGCTAGTTAAGATAGAAGCTGAACCCCAAATCTGGGACCTCAAACCTGCTGGGGCTATGACAGAGCAGGTGGGCAGCAGCACCCTGGCATGGCCACACCACCATTGGCTAATTAAGATAGAAGCTGAACCCCAAATCTGGGACCTCAAACTGCTGGGGCTATGACAGAGCAGGTGGGCAGCAGCACCCTGGCATGGCCACACCACCATTGGCTAGTTAAGATAGAAGCTGAACCCCAAATCTGGGACCTCAAACCTGCTGGGGCTATGACAGAGCAGGTGGGCAGCAGCACCCTGGCATGGCCACACCACCATTGGCTAGTTAAGATAGAAGCTGAACCCCAAATCTGGGACCTCAACCTGCTGGGGCTATGACAGAGCAGGTGGGCAGCAGCACCCTGGCATGGCCACACCACCATTGGCTAATTAAGATAGAAGCTGAACCCCAAATCTGGGACCTCAAACCTGCTGGGGCTATGACAGAGCAGGTGGGCAGCAGCACCCTGGCATGGCCACACCACCATTGGCTAATCAAGATAGAAGCTGAACCCCAAATCTGGGACCTCAAACCTGCTGGGGCTATGACAGAGCAGGTGGGCAGCAGCACCCTGGCATGGCCACACCACCATTGGCTAGTTAAGATAGAAGCTGAACCCCAAATCTGGGACCTCAAACCTGCTGGGGCTATGACAGAGCAGGTGGGCAGCAGCACCCTGGCATGGCCACACCACCATTGGCTAGTTAAGATAGAAGCTGAACCCCAAATCTGGGACCTCAAACCTGCTGGGGCTATGACAGAGCAGGTGGGCAGCAGCACCCTGGCATGGCCACACCACCATGGGCTAATTAAGATAGAAGCTGAACCCCAAATCTGGGACCTCAAACCTGCTGGGGCTATGACAGAGCAGGTGGGCAGCAGCACCCTGGCATGGCCACACCACCATTGGCTAATCAAGATAGAAGCTGAACCCCAAATCTGGGACCTCAAACCTGCTGGGGCTATGACAGAGCAGGTGGGCAGCAGCACCCTGGCATGGCCACACCACCATTGGCTAGTTAAGATAGAAGCTGAACCCCAAATCTGGGACCTCAAACTTGCTGGGGCTATGACAGAGCAGGTGGGCAGCAGCACCCTGGCATGGCCACACCACCATTGGCTAATCAAGATAGAAGCTGAACCCCAAATCTGGGACCTCAAACTTGCTGGGGCTATGACAGAGCAGGTGGGCAGCAGCACCCTGGCATGGCCACACCACCATTGGCTAATCAAGATAGAAGCTGAACCCCAAATCTGGGACCTCAAACTTGCTGGGGCTATGACAGAGCAGGTGGGCAGCAGCACCCTGGCATGGCCACACCACCATTGGCTAATTAAGATAGAAGCTGAACCCCAAATCTGGGACCTCAAACCTGCTGGGGCTATGACAGAGCAGGTGGGCAGCAGCACCCTGGCATTCATAGGAATGTCATCTTCCTTAATAAGCAAAGTCAGGTTCCTTTTTCTGCAAAGAAAGTCACTCCCCCCACCCCCACCGCCCCCAGTGGAGAGACAGCCTGACCCACACTCCTCAGCATGGAAAGAAGAAAAACATGAGAAAGAATATCAGGTCTTCATTAGCCTCCATGAAGAGGACCACAGCTCCAGGTCCAATGGCAAACTGGGACCTCCCACTGGGCAACAGTGCCAGCCTTCCTCTGAGGATCCCACCCCCGAATGAAGGCTTAATTCCAAAGAAGCAAGAGGGCATGCCCCATAATTATAGGTCTGGTCCAGTTTTCTCAGCAGGGAAATTTAGCTTTGTGTTGGAGCGTTGGTATGATTTTCCTAGTCACAAGGACATTACTTTGCCAGGCAATGGTAGTATTTGGGCTGGCTAGAACTGGCAGTGATGTATTTTCCCCAATTTATCAGCAAAAGGATGATGTAGGGGGTCTCAATACACACATGTTGAGCTGCTTATTTTCCCCTTGAAATCCTTGCCTCTGTTATTTGCAGATTGCTTAAAAGGTAGCATTATGGTTTTCAAAGCCACCTTTGTGTTCACTTTGCAGTTGTGGGAGGAGAGAGGAAAAACAACTTCGTACCTAGTTGTTGACCTTGTTAACTCCTCATCCCCAAGGACTTAGCACTTGAAAATTGGTGGAAGGAGCTCTTCAAACACATGATCTCATTTGAACCTCTCAAGAACCCTGTAAAGTAGGTACTAGAGGATGGTTCTCATAACCCTTTCATAGATGGGGAAATTGGGGCTTAGAGAGGAGTATATTAGAGTGCTGGACTTGGAGCCTGAAAGACCTGGGTTCAAATCCTGTCTCTGAGATTTACTGTCCTGTGACCCTGGGCAAGTCACTGCTCCTCCGTTTTCTCTTCTGTAAGATGAAGGAGTTTCCTCCTGACAGAGAGATGATAGATTCAAGATGCAGAAGGTGATTCAAATTTTTGGACATGAACAGTATGGGAATTAGTTTTGCTTGATTATGCATGCTTGTTTCAAGGGTTTTGTTTTTCTTCTTTTTTTAATGGGGGTTGGAAAGAGACAGACAGAAGATGATGATGGGGAGGAGGAGGAGGAGGAGGAGGAGGAGGAAAAGGAAAAAGAAGAGAATGCTTGTCAATTAAAAAACCTTTTTAAAAAAGGAGTTGGACAAGATAAATTTTTATGCCCCATTGCCTGTGTATCTTATTTTCTTGTTGCATGCAAAAACATTTTTGTTTGTTTTTGAACATCTGTTTTTAAAACTTGGGGATGGGAGGGGAGTGGGGTGACAGAGGGGAGCGCTGACTGGGGAACAGGGCAACCAGAATATATGCCATCTTGGAGTGGGGGGGAGGGTAGAAATGGGGAGAAAATTTGTAATCCAAACTCTTGTGAAAATCAATGCTGAAAACTAAATATGTTAAATAAATTAAAAAAAAAAGGAGTTGGACTTTAATGATGCCTTGCCAAGTGTCACACGGAGAGCATATAGTTTGAACCCAAATCTGCCTGACCCCAGGTTCAGCAGCACAGCCACTCTAAGAGGTTGTCTCATCTCTGGACATTGGTCAAGTAAGGTGAGGCCAAAGGCAGAAGGGGCTCTAGGAAGAGAGGACCTGACTGAATTTCAGGGGATTCCACTTGGCTTTTCTTTTAACGTCACAGGTAGCTGAAATCAAAGCCTTTTCCTGGTCCCAACACTTTGACTTTGGTGTCCATCCTCAGACCTCCAGCCAGGCTCCTGACCCACAGTAAGGTCATGTTGCAGGTGCCACCCAAGCTGTTACTAAGACTAGGTGACCAGGACTTTCCCCTAGGGCACCAACATTGGGGGAGAGGCATGCTTTCTTTCACTTTTGGGGGAAGAAGGGGAGCTCATTCTCTCACTACAATCCAGAGACCATGATCCCTCATCTTGTGGATCTCTGTGGGACCTGCTCCCTCAACTGGCCCTGGTTGTTACCCCAGGGTCACATCTGGCACCTTACCCTTCCCAATCCCTGCACTCTGGAAAATTAACCACCTGTTCTCCTTGTAAGACCTCACTAGACGTGGACTATCTTTGGCACCAAGGCCAGGACCCCATCCCCAATTCAACAGGTTTTTTGGCCTAGACTAAGTAACTGTAGGTCCCGCATGTCCTCACTCTCATTTTTCCCAGGGCCAAGCAGGTAGTAAGCAAGTATCTCTGCCCCTCAGATAACTGTTCCGTTATTGTCTGAAAGTCTGTCTTTTAGCAATTAGTTCCCTTGGGTTAAACATTACCCTTTCCCAGGAGACTTTTGGGAAATGATAACTGATAGCCATGCAAACCTTGAGGTGGCCTACAAATGCCAGCTTTTATTATTATCATTAAAATTTACAATAACAATAGTCAAGGAATATGAGGCCAGGGGCAGAGATGGTTTTAGAAAGAGGTATAATTATTATCATTATTATATCAATTACATGTTACATATTTATTATAACATCCATATAATTATGTTGGTGACATAATTATATTATTACTAATTATCAATGTATTAGTATATTAATATAATGATGATAAAACTAATCACTCCTCCCACATCCTCCTTTTCCCTAGGGTTGACCCCACTGGACCTCCTGCAGCCCCCAGACTATGAAACTAGAGGATTTTCCCATGGTCAGAATTCAACACCTCTGAGTCCAACAAGATCCCATGGGGGGATATGAAGAGGAAGTGTGGCACAGCGAGAAGAGTGATGGATTGGGAGGCCAAGGACCTGGGTTTGAATCCTGCTTTGGTTACATTGACTGCCTGCCCATGTGACCTTGGGCATTAAACAATCCCGGACTGCCAGACTTTGATGCCATGCCTTTACCACATTCTCACCCTGGAACCTCATTCAGCATCTGTGGCCTTCTCGCTCTACAACATCCATCCACTCCTGCTGCCTTCCCACCCTGGTACATCAGATTCACATCAGTAAGTTCCCCTTGGTGCCACCATTTTGGGGAAGGGTCTGGGCTGGCCATCTGGGCTCTGCTTCAGACTTTCTGGACTCCAACAATATGCCCCTGCTCATGTAATGGCAGCCCCTCCTCTCCTCCTCCCATCTCAACCCCTTGATTTTCAGCTCCCCTTTGTGTATTTTCTTCCCCAGTTTGAATATAAGCCTCATGAGGCCACAAACAATCTTTCTTTTTGTTTGTATTTGTATTCCTTGCTTCAATTCCTTGAACACAATGAATGCTTGTTGTTTTGTCTTGTCATGCAAAAAACCCAAAGCATTTATTAATCACCCACTATGTTCCTGGCCCTGTGCTAAGAGGTAGAGATAAAGAGAATGAAATGATCTCTCTTTTAAGGCATGCACTTTCTAACTCATGAGGGGATGGGAGTGGATGATCTCTGTGGTCTCTAAATTCATGCTTCTGATTGACAAGGGGAGAACAGAGCCCTAGGATTTATAAATCAGAGTCCAACTGTGTGTGTGTGTGTGTGTGTGTGTGTGTGTGTGTATGTATGCGTCTGTGTATGCACGCGCATGCACCAGGATGGCAAATGA
This sequence comes from Trichosurus vulpecula, assembly GCF_011100635.1. Lineage (NCBI taxonomy): Eukaryota > Metazoa > Chordata > Mammalia > Diprotodontia > Phalangeridae > Trichosurus > Trichosurus vulpecula. The sequence goes on along the minus strand of NC_050580.1, from coordinate 25,227,082 downwards.
ATCTGTGAGTTCCTTTGCCATCCATGGCTCATACATCAAATGTACACAAGCCATCTTGATTATGGCTTGACTCTCACAAAGCAGGGAATATCTTGACAACCTTTGATTCACTTCCAGCAGGTGACATTTCTAACTCATCAAGAGATTCCCCTGAGAAACAATCTTTAGAAGGAATGCTGAGATCCTTTGGCTGTGAATTTGTGTTTCCTGAGATTGCCACTATTTGATAAGAAACTAGCTCTGTTGGGGGAAAGCAATGCAACAACTGATAAGTCCTGGAGAACACAATGACCTATGTCACACAATGTGGTCCATTTTCCTCACCAATAAATAAGGGGCTTGGATCAGATAACGTCTAAATCTACTTCCAGCCTCAGATCCATTTGTCTTACATGAACTTGCCCTTGTAATTATAGGATCACCAGCCCAGAGTTGGAAGGGATCTTAGAGGTCATTGACCAAGCCCTTTCACTTCACAATGGGGAAACCGAGGCCCCGAGATGGTCTGTGGCTGGTTGGAGATCACATGGGTAGTAAGTGGGAGGTTCAAATTTGACCTTACCTAACTGCTACTTACACCTTCACTAAGCCTCTCATCAAAACCTGCTCTCAAATCCTTCTTCTACACGGAATTGCATGCAGTGTATCAGAGCTCACGGTACTCTCATTTGCATTTTTATAGGCATAATCAGTGGCCAGGAGATTCCTGGTCCCATCCTATCAAGGAAGATGAATTTTTAGGAACTCTTGACACTCTGCCAGAAATCTGAGGTTTGGGAACTTATCCACTCAGCCATTGGGTTAATGGACTTGGATTCAAATCCTAACTCTGCCACTGAACATGAATATACTTTAGGGCATGTCTTCATCTCTCCCGGCCTCTGTGTGCCTATCTGCAAAATGAGAGGGCCTATAACTAGATATTATGATCTCTCAGGCTTTGAGCTTATACCACTACTGTGCCTGGATGTTGCGTGGGTGATCAGCTGGTCTCTGTTTAGGGAGGAGAGGGTGGTGTCAAAGCATAGACATTGCCCGTCTTGCTTCATCAAAGACCAAAGTCTGCTGTACAACCCATCTCAGATCATTCAGGATCCCTAAAAAAATAACTCACTAAGACTGGCCCCCATCTTTAATAAGCACTGCATGAAAAGGGGGCTCCAACCCCACAAGAACTCAAGCCAATCAATTCAACCCCAACCAATGGGCTTTATGGAAGGGATCTCAATCTCAATGAGCATGCCTTGGCAGATGTCCCCCAATCATCTCAATGAGAATGTCTGTGCTTCTATTAGAATGTGATCTCACTGAGGACAGGGACCATGTTCTTGCCTTTCTTTCTGTCCTCAGGACTTGGAACAGGTCCAAAAGACTTAGCATATGCAAAGAACTTTGCAACCTACATGCTAGCTATTGTCTGATGTCCCTCCATGGGAAGACGGGAAGACACAACCACCAAAGTCCTAACTGAAAAATAAACACACAGAAAGCTGATCAGGAAGCTCCCTGACCCATCCCCTGTGGATGGATGCAAAAAGGAAAAGAGGACCTTGCACATTTGGACCTTTGCGCATCAATAAGAAAATCCCAACAACGTCCTTAAGCTCAGAGTTGCTCCCACTCAACAGAACAGTGAAACTCCAGCAAAATAACTACCCCAAGACCAGCTGAGCTCCAAGAATCCTGCATGCTCATTTGAGCAGATAGTAAGGAGGCAGAGAGTGACTGCTCATCTCCTCTGTTGGAGTGAGTCAACAGATGCAATTTACACGTTGGGATTTGTTAGTCCCTGATCATACTTAGCCAAGGATTTATTTTATTTTATCTTATTTATTTAATTTCTTCTTGCATTTTCACTTGGAATCCTGGCTCTTTAAATTCAGTCCCATGTTGGCAAAGCTGTTGTTGTCATGGAGAAAAGGAGTCTCGGCAGCTCTTTAGACAGCTTGGAGTTGCTGTTCCCTGCTATTTAAAGACTCTAGCACAGTGAAAAGTACACTTTGTGTTCATACAAGGCCGTGCACATGCTAAAGACAAACATTTGGCTGATGGTCAGGATAGCAGAGTCAGACTGAGCCCAAGATCCAGGCATGGGACTGGCAGAAGTGATCTAACCTAGCCAGTTCAAGAAGGGCCAGGGAGCTGGGAAGATCTTGTCCATGCATTGCCAGGCTCTCTCTGTGGTCCATTTCTTCATCTGTAAACTGGGGGCAGTAATAGCACCCGCCTCCTATGCTTATTGTGGATATGAGATAAAATTGAGAAAACCCTTCACAAACCACAAAGCACGATACAAATGCTAGTTATTCTTGTGGTTGAGTTGTTTCAGTCGTGTCTGATACTTTGTTACCCCATCTGGGGTTCTCTTGGCAAAGATACTGGAGTGGTTTGCCATTTTTTTCTCCAGCTCATTTTACAGGTGAGGAAACTGAGGCAAACAGGGGTAAGTGACTTGCCCAGATTCACATAGCTAGTAAGTATCTGAGACCAGATTTGAACTCAGTCTTCCTGACTCCAGGTCTAACACTCTATCTATTGTACCATCAGCTTCCCCCTAGTTATTATTACAAAATAAATATGTCATCTTTCCAGCCATCTCCTACCTAGCTAGAATGTCCCTTCAGCTACTCTCCATCTACCATTCTCATACTCTGCCCTCTCACTTTAGCTCTCAACTGGAATGAGTGACCTTCCCTCTGCCATTTCCATCTGTCAAATCAAGTCAGGTGCCTTCACTGCCACCTGCCACCAGCCACACCTTCCTCCAGGTGCATGTGATCTTTTCCTTTGCCAGTTTCCCATAGCACCATAGACCTGCCCTTTATGTCATTGTCATTTTGGTATTTGCCCAACCTTCTAGCAGGCATTGAGAGCCTTGAGATCAGGCCTTAGGAGACCACCATGGAAAAGATACTGGATTTAAAGTCAGAGGACCTGGGTTTGAATTCCAATTCTGCTGCTTCGTACCCATGTGATCTTGGACAATTCACCTCACCAATCTGGGCCTTCATTTCATCATCCACAAAATGAGTGAGTTGTGATGTCTAAGGTCTCTTTCAGCCCTAGGTCTAGGATGTCTTCCCTTTCTATATCCCTGGAGTCCAGCACAGTGCCTTACCCGGAATAGATGCTTAATAAATGTTTGCTGACTTGAGCTGTTGAATTTGGTTCCATTCATTCATATTATGTACCTTGTTGAGGTGGCCTTGGGGGCTGGGTGTGGGGGAGGAACAGAAGAAATCTAAGAAATGTTCAGGGGGACATAGATGTACACCAAAAAACAGCTGTCTAGTATGAAGCATATGACTAGGTTCTTTGGTTGTAACCAGATCTGTAGGAAAATAATATAGACTCACTAATGTAAATTCCAACATGTGAAATTATAGACAATACCATCACAAATCCAGGAAGAGAAAGCTCAGGGCCGTAGGTGATGACCGATCCAATCTTTGGAAGCTGGGTAGGATTCAGTTCACCAAAACCCTTACTAAAAGCTTTATTGGCCCCATGGCTGTTGATGCTTAGAGTCTCTTGGAAACAAAGTCTATACATTTATTCTTTGCCTCATAAAACACTTTCTTTCATTTGTTCTATACCTATACAATTTTCAGCTGTGAGGGAGAATATAAAGAGGGTCTATAAATTGAGGGTATTGTTCGTTTCCTTAAGAACTCCTCACTACCACAGTTTCTAACCTTTACAATATTTTAATGCAGAAGTTCCTTTGTCTCTCAAGCCTTGTTTCCTCATCTGTACAAGAAAAGAATTCCAAGATCGAGAAGGGACCACAGAGGCCATCCTGTATGGGGTGCTCAGGAAGGACTAGTACCTCAAGGGTGAGGGCAGCCCCTAATCCTGTTCAAGCCTGCTCATCCACCTTTGGGGCCCACCTTCACTCAACTCTCACCTGTGGCTCCACCACACCCCAGTAAACCCATCTCAGCAGATGGGCTGAACCAGGTCAAAGGTGACCAACAGGCCTCAAACCTGTCAGTGAGTTACGGGGATGACTACCCCAAGCATGTGAAGACTTCCCCTGGTGGAATGGGTAGAGAAGAACAATTTGTTCTAATGGCCATGAAGGTGGCTGCAGCAGGTGCTACGGAGTACTTAGAGCTTGGTCAGGCATCAAAAATGCCAAGGGGAACGCTGCAATCCCAAGGCCATCACCAGTCATCCTGACTTTTGTCTTGACACTCGCCTTTGATGTCGCTAGGAAAGAAGGCAATGCTGACAATTTTGCGCAACTCTACCTCACTTAAATCCAATTTATGCACAAGTCAAGAAATCACCCTATGATGTCATTGGTTCTCTTCAAAAATGGAGAACAAATGACAAGTGAAGAAACTGAGGCCCAAGGAGGTTGTGTGATTTGTCCAAGGCACATGGGTTTAAATGCAGGTCCATTGACCTAGGAGTCAGGGCTCATTCCACTGTATTCTGATGCCTGACAAGATGACCTTGGAGGTCTTTTCTAGCTGATCAATCAACCAATCAACACACATTCCTTAAGTACTTACTGTGTGCCAAGCACTATGCCAAGTGCTGGGCATGGATACAAAGACAACACAAAGCAGGCCCTGCCCTCTAGGAATTTACATTTCAATGGGTCAGACAACATGTACAAGTAGTACTGTCACAGGTGTGTGGCACTTGTACCGAGCACCTGGGACAGCGCCTTGCTCTTCTCCCTGGAGCCCACTTCTGGAAGAGTTGGAATGTAAGTATATAGAGATACTGTATCGCATGTGGCAATATTCTGTAACTGTTTCTAGTTTGCTAACCAGTTTTCTTATCTGGAATAATAATGCTAATGATAATAATAATAAACTTTTATATAGAGCCTTAAGGTTTGTAAGACATTATATATATATATATATATATATGTATATATATACACATATATATGTATGTATATATATACACATATATATATGTACATATATACATATATATATGTACATATATATATATATCACCTCTTTTTGTACTCATAATAATCCTGGGAGGTAGGTGCTACTATTATCTCAATTTTGCAGATGAGGAAACTGAGGCAAACAGAGGTTAAGTGACTTACCTAGAGTCACCCAACTATAAATATATGAGCCTAGTTTTGAACTCAGGTCTTCCAGAGTCCATATCCTGGGTTCCATCCAGTGATCCTCCTTTGGAACCCTGAGGGTCAATGTAGTTGCCCAGCTCTCAGAAAGAGCCAGAGTATACTCATTACATATGGAATTTATGGAATAAATGTGGCATGAATTTGAGATGTTTGTGGAGAAAGGGAAGGAGGAACTGGAAGGGGCAGGGAGTGGGATCAGGAAGGGCTGCATGTAGAAGGTGGCATTTGACTTGAATCTTGGAGGCCAGGGATTCCAACAGGTAAAGGCAATGAGGGAGAGCCTTCCACTCAAGGCGGGCAGCTTTGGCAAAGACACACAAGTGGGAGTTGGATCAGCATGTGAGAGGAGCAGCAGTTGGCCAGGGCAGCTGGATCACCGAGTGTGTGCATTGGAGGCCAACCCTCCTGGCGGCTGCATGTCTATGTCTTACAGCACATCCAGCAGAGGGTATCTGCACCAAGCACTGAAGGCCATCCTAGGTTTCTTTTCAACTGTACCACACTGGCAAAATGAAATGATTACTCTTTTAATAAAAGAGGAAAAAAAGTTTGTATAGCCAAAAAATGAAAGCTATGTCCCTGTCCCACCTGCTTTGTATAGATCTGATGACAATTCATGTTTGCTTTTCTTGTCTCATTAATGGTCTATGTGACTTTGGACAAGTCACTTGATCTCTCTGAGCCTCAGTTTTCTACTGTGTAAAGTAAGGGAGTTGGACTAGGAGGCCTCTAAAGTTCATGTTAGCTCCTTCCTACTTACCTTCCTTTTCTCCTTCCCTTACTCCCTCCTTCCCTCTGCCTCTTTTTCTGTCCATTCTCCTTTTCTCTCTCCCTCCCTCTCTCCATCTCTTTCTTTCTTCCTTCCTCTCTTCTTTTCTTTCCTTCTTTCTTTCTTTTCTCTCTCTTTCTTCTCTCCTTCCTCTCTCTCTGTCTCTGTCTCCATGTGTGTCTCTCCTCTCTCTGTCTCTGCCTCTGTCTCTATGTCTCTGTCTCTGTGTCTCCATCTCTCTCTGTCTCTCTCTGTCACTTGTCTCTTTCTCTCTGTCTCAGTCTGTCTCTGTCCCTGTCTCTGTCCCTGTCTCTCTCTCTCTCTCTCTCTCTCTCTCTCTCTCTCTCTCTCTCTCTCTCTCTCTCTCTCTCTCTCTCTTTCCTGAGTCTCTCTATTTCATCCAGATTGGAAATACAAGGGCTACTCAAAGAACAGATCCCAATACTTATCAGCACAGGATAATTTACTTAATCTTTCTTAATCTTAATTTAATCTCTTTATGAAGTGGGCTAGTTCGCCTTCCTTAAGCAATCCGGTCGCCTTTGTTCTTGGGGTCTTCCCACACTGATGCTGGATTTAGTTCAGGACATCTAATTGGCTTAGTCCACTGTAGCTCAGAACTCCCAAGCTCAAAAAATCCATCCACCGCAGCGTCCCTGGCAGCAGGGACTACAGGAGTATGGCACCAAGCCCAGGTCCCTTAGTTCTGAGTTTATGATCCTTTGAATTCCAGAGAATCTTAAAACAGTTGTATGAACTGATGCAAAGAGAAGAAAGTAGAATCAGGAGAGGAAGACCCACAATGAGAAGGATTGTGTAAATGAAAACCAAACCCCAAACCAGAAGAACTCCCATTGAAGGCAGTGCCTGGCCTTGGTCCTGGAGGACAGATGATGAAGCACTCTTTCCTCTACTTGTTAGAGCACTGGGACACTGTAGGCTCAGAGGGTTGCTGCTGATGTCAGGTATCGTCACTGTCAGTTGGTTTTGGTTGAAAGGGAGGGTTCTATGGCCCCAAGGAGGTGGGAAGAGTGGAAGGACATCTGATAATAATGTTGGTATGATGGTATTAGTTAGGAATTATATAGCACTTTAATGCATATTTATAATTGTGTGTATATACATACATACATGTATGTATGTATATATATACATATACATATACATACATACATATATATATATATATATATATATATATATATATATATATATATATATATATATATATATATATATATATATATATATACACACACACGTACATGTTGTCCTTCATGCTCAGAGAGGACCAAAATGACATCACTTAAGTTCGGGTCAAGGTACAGTATGTCTGACTGCAGCTGATTAGATCTACACTAACTCAGAAGGCTCTACCACAGGTTGGGCACAGAGTCCATGTGAACATTTGAAGTGGAGATGTCTCTAAATTCGAACATTTCCCATTCCCTTTAAGCTGCCGCAGTTCTCCTTTGCTCATAGAGTGCAGCCCTTTCTCTGATGGGGACACACCATGCTAAGTGGTCCTTTGTCAGTGTCTTCTATGTCTCACAATCAATTCCAAAGTTCTTCAGAGAGACCTTGACAGTGTCCTTGTATTACTTCTTCTGACCACCATGTGAATGCTTGCCTTGGGTGAGGTCTCCATAAAATAGACTTTTAGGCAAACATATGTTTGGCATTCAAACAGCATGACCAGCCCATTGGAGTTGCTCTCTCTGCAGTAAACTCTGAATGCTTGGCATTTCAGCTCAAAAAAGGACCTCAGCCTCTGGTACCTTATCTTACCAGGTGAACTTCAGAATCTTCCTAAGACATTTCATACAGAAGTGATTCACAGCAACCCACAAAGTGGGTGCTAATTATTAACCCCATTTTACATATCAGGAAACTGAGATTCAAAGTGGAAGTGACTTTCCTGGGTTACCCAGATACTGTCTGTGGTAGAATTTGAACCCAGGTCTTCCAAGCTCCAAGTCTAGTCCTCCTTCACTATACCACCACTCTGTCTCAGACTTCCTCTTCTCATGTTCCTTCCACCTTCTTAACAATCATAAAAAAACTAACTCCGTATGTGTCAAGTGCCTTGTAAGCCGTGAGGTGCTACCTACATTATTAGTATTATTAATGCTTGAGTCGACAAATTTGCACCATGGAAAAGCCCAGATGGCCTGGCTTCAGCCGACCTCTCCACCCTTATATCCCACGACATTCTAACCAACAACCTTTGTTCTAATAGGGTCACTCTTCTAAACATCTGCAAACCATCCCTGGCTCCTTTCTGAATCTGTTTCTGTCCCGTGCTGTCTGCCTCCCCCACAATGCCTTTCCCCCTCTTCTCCATCTACTAGTGCTGCTGTGAACCAGTTACTAATTGACTGACAGTAATGTAAGTGGAATAGGAAGATCTTCCCCATCCATTATTCCCTGTCCATTAATAGGCCTATTTAACCTGCTTTGAGCTCTGGGCCAGCTCACAGCTGTGATACATCCTGAATCACAGAGCCCATTGGGGGAGAGAAGCTTGCTTAGGGGAGGCTAGCTTGTAGGAAGGCTTTCACACCTTTTGGTACTAAGTTAATTAGGCACTTGAGTCACAAGGGTTGTGATGCCTTCTGACTCAGAAGCATATATATACTCTGAGTTGGTATTTTGCTGTGGGGACTCACTTATGAGAAGGACCTCTAGATTCCCCAGTCGAGACTCTGAGTAGCCAGCCCCACCCCCGACTGCTCAGAGGTAAAGGCACTCTCCACCCAGTGATTAGCAATATTGCTTTGATCAGGCAGTTAGGGCCCTGTCTGCTGATCTTTGTGCTTGTGTTTTCTCCGACGTTCAGGGTGCTGACCTTTCCCCTGAGCTAGTGAATGTAATTAAAGGTAGGATTGTTAACCCCTTTTTGAGCAGCCTTTCCTAGAAAAGCTGATTAAAGAACCTTGCTAGCAGGCTATCCCGGGTGTGCTAGGGTGCTTGCTGCTACATTGACCAAACTATTTTATCCTGGAGGTCAGTATATTTCTGAATGAGTAAATCACGTAGTCTCGATGGATGGTACAACATTTGCCAGCCTAGAATTCTGAATCTGGACAGAACATAATGGGTCTAGTCTAGTTCCGTTGTTTTGCAAATGTGGAAACTGAGGCCCAATTAAGAGATGGAAAAGGACTTGTCTTAGTAAATTAGTGCTAGAGCATGATCAAAATTAATTTTAGTTTAGCAGGCTCATGAGGAATTGCTGAACATGTAGAGTCATAGGCTGGAGCAACTGGATGCTGACTTCCGAGGGGCATCCGCCCTGAGACAGGTGACATCATCCCCGTTGTGGCCTCTGGGTCCAGATATGCCCTGTCTGTGACACTGCCAGAGTTGATTGGTCTTAGGGCTGCCTCTCAGTCCATTTTACAGATGAGTAAACTGAGTCTTAGAGAGCTGAAGTAACCAGCCTTCAGTTCATAGCTGATAAGGGCTAGGGATGGGATTTGAACCCAGGTCTTCCCAACTTCAAGTGAAAGACTTTGGCATCATGCCAAGCAGCCTCACTGTCCTTTCTAGGCTAGGAAAGTCCTTATCTTCTCCGACCTGTACACATGTAGAGAGAGGTCCCAGGGCATCAGTAACCCTCCAAGACCTTTCTCTAGCCAGGAAGAATTAGGACATCACTCACCAGCAGCTATACATTTGGATGCCCAAGATGGGGGTGACCAAAAGCAAGCTGCAGTTAGGAGGTTGGTCCCTTTAAGCTCAAGTATAAAACAGAAGGGTGGTGGGGTGGCTAGGTGGCACCATAACGCCTGGAAGGACAGACCTGAAGTCATGAAGATGTCTTCCTGAGTTCAAATCTAGCCTCAGACGCTCACTATCTGTGTGAACCTGGGCAAGTATGTTGGTAAGCAAAATGAGCTCTTAGCACTTAGTTCAACAAGTTTCCTCTGAGTAATTCAGTGTATTTCATTGAGTCTTACTAAGTGCTAAGCCCCAGGCTCTAACCCCTATTAGGTGTTAACCTAACCTATGTGGATGTGAACCTCCCAGGGTCCTAAGGGGAGGGACTAACTCAAGAGCCAATCATAGAGCCTAAGTTCTGGTCATTCAGGTGATGTTTGATGATGTCTGAAGCCCTATAAGAAGAGAGGACAGAGCCATTTGCACAGGGCTCTCACTCGTGGTGGTGCTGAGGCGGAGACTCCAGGCAGCTATAGCTAAGGGCCCTCCAGCTTGTAACCACGATGCTGAGACTTTGTTAAACTCTGGTAACTATGAATTGGTATTTGAATCAGACAAGGTCTGTCTGTTGATGTTTGTACTTTGTATGTCATTCTGAAGTTCAGGGTGCTGGCTTTTTCCCCTGAACTAAGTCAATGGTATTTGTATGCTTAATTAAAGTAAGCTTGTCAACCCCTTCACGTAGCTTTCCTTAGTTAAGCAGATCAAAAGAACCTGTGCTGTTGGCAGCTTTCTGGGTGCTGGTTGTTGGTGGATCTTGCGCCCCTACAGAAGCTGCTAGCTGGGTTGTGGAAACAGCAAGTCACTTACCCCTGTTTGCCTCAGTTTCCTCATCTGTAAAATGAGCTACAGAAGGAAATGGCGAACCATTCCAGTATCCTTTTGTCAAGAAATCCCCAAAGACGGTCACAAAGAGTAAGATATAACTGAAAAATGAGTGAGTGAGGTTTCTTCCAGATTAAAATCTGTGTTATGGGGGGTTGGCCAAACTCGAGCCTTCTGAGCATGAATACTTTGCTCAGATGATGAAATCTCCACATGGGCTTCAGTACACACATAGTTATGACTATTTCTGTGGAAAAGAAATAAATCATTCATCGGCCACTGAGCCAGAATTGGGTGTGCATTCAAAAGTGTCTAAGCAGGCCTGACGTAAAAAGGCATGCTATGACCCTCTTGTTGAAAGAGTCATAATAAGGTCTGCAAATGTGAGCCTCCACCGTTCTTTGCATCTTTGCTTTAAAAACAAAACGAACAATTTTCTGCTTTTAGGTGAAAGAATTTGGGGGATAGTTATGACCTCGTGATCTCTGAAAGGTCAGAGGAGCCAGAGTCCAGCGACATAAGTCTTTGTAGAGCACCAGCAGCAGCGCCCTAAAGATGCTGACATGCTGTTTTCTGGAGGGGCTGAGCCACATGTGGAAATGAACTTGTGGGGGGGGGTGTGACTGTTTGTAGCAACCATTTCAAGTTTGAGCTCATTTTCCCCAGAGGCCAAAGTGGTAGAGAAAAGAATATGGCCCAGTTCTGTTTTTGCTATATCTTCTCCGTAAATATCCCTTCATTAAAAGCTAACTGGTGCTAACTGTTTAAATGCCATTGGAGTGATGATGATACTGGGGTGCTTATACTATTGATAATCTTGTTGGAGGTTATTGATGGTTTAAGGAAAATATTAAAGCTGGCACAACTGATATTTGTGAGAACACACAGGAGTGGGAGCTCGAGCTAATCAGATCAGACACAGGTATCCTCAGATCCTCGGGGTTACCCCTGGAATTGCAAAGATGAAGCCTTGCTCTACGGACCCAGCTCATCCGTGTTGGGGGTGGATAAGAAAGTCCCAGAGATTATTTGTACTGCGTGTGGGATCTTGTCTGAGATAAAATCAGGCCCTTTGAATTGTGGGGACCCCCCCCAAAGAGATTCTTCCAACTAGGGCTTTCATTATTGGATTCCCTAGTTTGATGAGTGACTACAAAAAAATTGGCAAGTATTTCTCTCTTGTGTTGTTTAAGGCTATAACCATATAGCTATTTTTCCAATGATTGGCAAATCAGACCAGTTCTCTTTGTGATGATTTTTGCAGACTTACATTTGTTCAATGTTTTAAGTACTGATATGTTCTGTATTACTGACTCCAGTGAGAATGTTGCTGCTGAGGCCAGCATGAAGAATAAGGCCTTGTCATCACTAAAATGCTGGGATCTAGCCAATAAATACTCATATTTTACTACTCCTTTTTTACAGGCCTGGACTGTTTGCCTTATTTTGAGATCTCTATATAAAAGCTACATCAAAGACTCTTCTTCCCCCATTTTATAGTTGAAGAAACTGAGGCCCAGAATAACTCACATTTATATGGTGTCCTTTTCCAGTGATTCATTTCAGCCTATAGGTGACCCTGGACAGAGTGCTGGGCCTAGAGTCAAGAAGGTTTGAGTTCAAATCTAACCCCAGACACTTACTAGCTATGTGACCCTGGGCAAGACACTTAACCTCTGTCAGCCTCAGTTCCTCAATGGTAAGATGGGGATGTTCAAAGCACCTGTCTCCCAGGATTATTGTGGAGGCCAAATGAGATACTTGCAAAGCACTTAGCACAGTGCCTGGCACATAGTAGGTGCCATATAAATGCATGTTTCCTTCTTCCCTCCTTCCTTCCCTCCCTCCCAGGTCCTACACCAAGCTGCAAAGGCTTTAAAAATGGGCCTAACATTTGATTTTATGACGATCCCCTGACACCCAAGTCTCCTTTTGAGAGGGCAGTCTGGTAAGGTGGGAAAGAGCACAGACAGAGCGTTAACTATTCTCTGTTTGCAGCTGATCTTGCTGCTTACTGTCTGTGAAATGAGAATAACAAGAGCACCGACCTCGGGGGCTGTGGTGAGGATCAAACAAGATAATTCATGGACAGTGCTCGGCAGACCTTAAAGCGTCATGTGAATGTGAGTTACGCTCATGACCGCTGCGTGCCTGGCGGCCCATTACATCAGAGCTAGCACGACGTAGTGGGAAGAAGGCTGGCCTTGGTGTCACGAAGACCCGGGATCGAGTCCTGCCAATGGAACACACTGACTGTGTGATCCTGGGTAAGTCCCCTAACCCTCAGGGCGCTTGGGCAATCCTCTAAGACTCCTCATTGCTGCTCTGAACAAGTCCCTCTCCTTGAGCGCCCTATACTTACAAGTTCAGTGTTCTGTTTTGTTTTTAAATATGAAGTGTTGTACTAAGTGGTCAGAATAAAAAGACAAAAATATGAAAATAGTTCCTGGGCCCAAACAGCTAAGAGTCCGCTGGACGCTTCCATGTTGATTTGAGGCATCAGAGGATAATTCTCCGTTTCTCTGGGCCTCAGTTCCCTCATCCGTAAAATGAACTCCTAAAAACCTTTCTAGCTTTAAGCTTCTATGCCAACATCACGACACTGTCATTCGAGGCCAGGGCTAAAGGCTGCCTGTGTGAGCAGCGGGGTGCTCATTCCTTCATCTTCCCTGGGCTGCCTCATCTGGGAGAGGACTCAATGACCCTAAGGGCTGTGCGAGTCTAAATACCAGGAGTGTCGGAAGCCATTCTGTGAAAATGTCCAGTAAGATCAGTGCACGTTCTAGGCACAGTCATCCACAATGAACACGAGGCCCATCATGAAAGGTTCTCCGACAAGGTCTACGTTGGATAAAAAAAACAAATTCAAAGTGAATAAAATAAATGCGGTAAAATATGACCCTCTAAAAGAAAGAAGTATTCCCTGGGGCTGCTAGGCCGATCCCACTCAGGTCTGTTTCTAGCAGGCTAATGGAATGAAAGTTGATTCATTGTCAGCTATCACCACCTAGTGGCAAAGAATACACTTATCCCTCTGAGTCTGTTTTAGACATTTCAGGGCTCTACCAACTGGCCAGTTTGCTTACAGCTGAAAAAAAAAGGCCAACAGTGTAACAGAATACAATACAACAAACATTTCTTGAGCACCTACTATGAGCCAGGCAATGTGATTGGTCCTGAGAATATGAAGACAAAAACAGGTCGGTCCTTGCCCTCTTAGAGCTCCTATTTCTATGGAGGTATATAATGTGTACACACAAAAGCAAATTAAAATAGGTGCAAGATAAGGACAGCTTAGGAGCAGCTAGGTGGCACAGAGCACCGGCCCTGGAGTCAGGAGGACCTAAGTTCAAATCTAGCCTCAGACACCTGACATTTTCTAGCTGTGTGACCCTGGGCAAATCACTTAACCCCAATTGCCTTATCCCTACCCCCCCCCCAAAATAAGCACAGGTTAATTTTAGAAATGAAAGAACACTAATAATTGGGGAAATCAGGAAATGCCCCATGAAGAAGGTAGCACCTAAGTTTGTCTTTGAAAGTAGTTAGGATTTCTTCAAGATGGATTAGAAGAAAGAAGGCATGCTAGACACGGAGCACAACCCGGTCAAAGGTCCACAGGAGGGAAATGGAAGAGTAGGTATGGCGAATGGTTACTAGACCAGCTTGGCTGAAACAGAGTATGTAAAGAGTATATTACAAAATGGCCCTGGAAAGGTACGGAGGAAATTGGCCAAGGGCTTTAAAATTTCAGGCTGAAGGTTTTTAGATCTTGTCTTAGAGGAAAAAAGGAGTCACTGAATATTTTTGAGTGGGAGAATAACAAGTTCTGATCTTCATTTTAGATAATCACTTTGGCACCTGTGTGGAGAAAGAATTGGATAGAGAGTGACTGGAATAAGGAAGATCAAATATTCAACACACAAGCACGTATTAAGTAATTACTACATTCTAGGAGGGGCAGCCAGGTGGCGCCATAGTGCAGAGCCACAGGCCTGGAGTCAGGAAAAATTATCTTCCAGAGTTCAAATCTGGCCTCAGACACTTACTAGCTACGTGACTCTGGGCACATTACTTAACCCTGTTTGCCTCAGTTTCCTCAGCTATAAAATGAGCTGGAGAAGGAAATGGCAAACCAGTCCAGTATCTTTGCCAGTCAAAGACATCACTGAAACAACTGAACAACAACAGCATTCTACGAATTGAACTAGTGTCTGAGGATGCAGAGTAATAGAACGAAACAGCCCCTGCCTTCAAGGAGCATCCATTCTATCAGAGAAGACAATATGTACATGTATGAGCACACACAGGACACATCAGGGAAGGAACGCACCACCAATGCCTTGTACCAAAACCCTGATGATTTTGCTGCCTATCTTTGTGTGGAAGATTGCTTCTCCAAATGGATTGTTGGGGGTTGTTTTTGTTTTTGCTAGAATAAGAAAAAGAAAATGAGGGAGGCGGCTAAAAAAGAAGGAGTTTCACTTTGACACTGTTATATCTAAGGACTGGATACCATTAGAGATGTTGTTCATGCTTGTTCAGTTCTGTCTGACTCTTCATCACCCCATCCGGGGTTTTCTTGGCAAAGATACTGGAGTGGTTGCTACTTCCTTCTCCAGCTCATTTTACAGATGAAGAAACTGAGGCAAACCAGGTGAAGAGACTTGCCTAGGGTCACACAGCTAGGAAGCGTCTGAGACTGGATTTGAACTCATGAATCTGAGTCTTCCTGACTCCAGGCCCCTCTCTCTCTGCACTATGGTGCCACCTAGCTGCCCATTAGAGATGATGCGACTGCATTTAGAAGTACCAGCTGCGTCACTGACAAACTTCTTTCTAGCCCATGCCCTTGGAATCACCATGTAGGACCAGCTCCTTTAACACCAAGTAAATCACCTCGTCCTGTTTTCTAGAGAGAATATGATTTGGCTTCATTTTGTATCTACTTAGATCTGTATGCAATATTTCCGCAATAAAACATAAACTCTTTGAGGGCAAGAACAGTTTTGTTTTTGTCTGTATAGCTCTAGCACTTCATACAATGCCTGACATGGACTAAGTGTTGAATAAACGTATTAGGAATGAATGAAAGAAGTCGTTTTTTACCTGGTGACATATCTTTTCAGAAAGAAGGAAAACTTTGTTGAGGAGCAACAGGATGTACTATTTGGAGTCAGAAAACTGCTAAGTTTGATCCCAGGCTCTGCCACTTCTGGTGTTGTGACCTTGGGTAAATCACATGTTCTCTCTGAACCACCTCATCTGTAAAATGGGAATATTGCTTATACCACTAACAACACATGATTATTGAGAGGGTCAAGTGCGGTGATGTATGTAAATGGCTTTTTGAATCTTACAGCTAGTTAAACATTAACTATTTTTATAGAACTGGGTGGGGGGTGAATTATATACACATACATACATATATGTAAATATATATATACACACACAAACATCCAAAGTGTGCATGTATGTGTATATGATGAAAATAATGTAAACAAACAGAACAAAAAAAGGGAGGCTAGACATTGAAGCTATAATAGCCAACCTGACCCAGAGAAGAGCTGAGAAAACTCTCCTCCCTCCCTTCTTTGCAGAAGTAGGGAATTATGGACATGAAGTGTTGTTTATACTTCTCGATATGGTTGATGTGTTGATTATATTTATTGGACTGCTTTTTTTTCTTCCCCTTTAGAACTTTGTTATAAGGAATGCTTTGTTATTTAGGGAGAGATAGAGGGATATATTCAGAAATGATTATGATATATAAACATAAATTATTAACAAAATAAGATCAAATTGTTCAAAATAAAAAACATTAAGTTCAACAATCCCATGCGAAATAACTATAAAATGTATAAAATATCTGGGAGTCAACATGCCAAAGCATATTAAATTCTTCTAACAGACAAAATTACAACATACTCCTCAAAGAAATAAGTAACAATTTAAACATTTGGAGGAATCTTTAGTGCTCATGGCAAGGTCATGCAAATAAAATGAAAAAATGATAAGGCTACTAAAGCTAATTTAAAACATTAGTGCTTTACCAATCAAAGTATCAAAGGAATATTTTACTGAGTTAAACAAAATAATTCATGTGGAGTAACAAGATTCGGAGTATTAAGGGAATAATGAAAAAGGTAGGACTGAAAGGGGAATCCTCACTTTCATATTTCAATCGTAATATGAAGGAGTAATCATCAAAAATCTTTCAGTGCTGGCTTAAACAAACTAACAGAAAGATCGAAGCAAGAATAGATAAGGAAATCGTAGACAAGGAATTAGAAATAATCAGGTTCAAGCAACGGTTCATTTACTGTTGTTTGTCAAATGAACTCTATTATCTATTTTATCAAGCCAATTTGTTTGTGTTGATATAAACTCTTTTTGTCCTTAGAATAATAACCAGGAAAAGTCAACAAAATCTTCCCAGGAGCCAGTATGTGAGGGAGAACAAAGTCTTACTACTGGAATTAGGAGATCTGAGTTCAAATAGCATCATAGCCACTTATGTACTCATGTGTTGATAGGCAGATCATTTAATATTTCAAAATCTCAGCATCTTCAATAAAACGTGGATGATAATGTTTGTGCTACATAAAGTCAAATCATACACCCTTCGGTGCCTTGCATATAGCATGTATTCAATTGAGTAACACAAAAATACAGCAAAATTGCAATTATTCCAGAGGTAATAGGGAGTCATTGAAGATCACTAAACAGGAGAATGACACATCTGGATCAGTAGGGGGTCAAGGATTTGGGTGTTCCAATTAATAGAATTACCTGAGGATTGACCTGAAAATCATTTCTCTTCCCAATTTTTCCCTCTACCCCTTTTACTTGATTTTCAAATTCCTTTTTGAGCCCTTCCATGGCCTGAAACCAATACATATTTTGATTGGAGCTTTTGGCTTTGACTTTGTCATCCTTTTCTGAGTGTGTTTAGATCTTTTCTGTCACCATAGTAACTTTCCATAGTCAGAGTTTTTTTCTATTGTTTGCTCATTTTCCCAGCTGATTACTTGACTTTTTATTCTTTGTTAAACTAGAGTTCTGCTTCCAGGGTGGAGGGTGCACTGTCCCAAGCTTCAAGGGTTTTACAGAGCTGTTTTCAGAGATACTTCTAGGGACCTGTAAATTTTCAGTTCTTCCAAGGTGGTATGATCTAAGGAGAGGTGTTTACTACCCTTCTGGCCTGTGCTCTGGTCTGTGAGTAACCACTAGCATTCTTTTCTGTCCTGGAACTGTGAGGAGGGTCCCCCCTTCACTGTGGCCACAAATTCTGCTGCACTAGTGTTCCTCCTTTCCCTGGGACTGGCTCCCAGGACCTGGATCTGAGTATGGACAAAGCAACAGAGTGCCTCAGTGCTAGTAAAAGACCTTCTTCTGCTTCTGACCAGTTGCTCAACCCCCTTACTGTCTGTGTGCTGAGAGCTCTGGAAGAAGCCACTACTGCTGCTGATTCAGTCACTCCCAAGGCCTGCTCCTGGTTTGCTGGGGCTGGAGCTGCGCTGTTGCGGCCTGCGCTGGACTGCGCTTTACTGTCACCCAGGTGCAACAGACTTTTTCTGCTGACCTTCTTTGTTGTCTTTGGCATCTGTCCCAAAAAAATGTTTTCCATCTAGCCTTTGATACTTAACATCTTCTCAATGTCTCAATCAGACAGAAAAGTGCATACATATATGTATACATATTCACATATTTACATGTTAGTGTGTTGGTAACCAAAAATGGGTTCCTTAGCACTTAGTCAACAAGTGCCCTCGACTAGTTTGGCTTTTTCCCCTGAACTGAATGCTGTTTGTATGTTGGACTGGAGTAAGCTTGTCGGCCCCTTCACCTTGCTTAAGCTGATCGAAAGAACCTGTGCTTTCCTGGTCAACCCCTTACCTTGCTTAAGCAGATTGAAAGAACCTGTGCTTTCCCCGTGTACCTTACACCCCCGCAGAAGCTGGATGGTTAAAAACAGCTTCCGTTGGAGCCAGAGGCTGCTACAGCCGCAGCCGAAGCTGAAGCTGAAGCAGGAGCTGCCAGTAGCAGAGCTGATCTACGGAAGGAAGCTGAACAAGGACTTGAGGCCAGTGGGTAATCTTTTTACCATAGAGGGGGAAGCATGATTTTGCTTTACACCATCATGCTTCTCTGTAGCCTCCTGGTTACTCTTGTGAGGCGTACTTATTGGGCCTGGAAGCTTTTGATCAATATGTCAAAATGGGGATGCTGGTTCATGGGTTGGTTACTGTGGAGCCTAAGTATATGCTTTGATTCTTCTGTCTCCTACTTTGAGAGTTTCTTATATCCAGCGGTTCCGAACCTTTCAGACATATATATGATCCTCTTTGAAATTATAAACTCTGCCCTCCTAATACATTTGGCGACAAGGATGGGATGGCTAGGTATAAGATCTCTCTTTAGAAGCAGAAGAACTTCAGAGGAAGATATGAATATCCCAGGGTGGGAGGACCCATTTTATTCCTCCCTAGCAAAAGAATTGGCTAAAAAAGTGGGACCCTGTGAAAACTGGGAACCAAGGCTATGGGGAGGAGATCCTAGGGATTTGGAAAGGTGTTTACAAGAAGTTGGGATTCAGTTCAGGGGAAAAAGCCAAACTGGTCAAGGGCACTTGTTGACTAAGTGCTAAGGAGCCCATTTTTGGTTACCAACACAGTTAGTCAGTCAACAAACATTTATTAAGTGCCTTCTATGTGGAAACATTCATAGCAGTTCATTTTGTGGTAGCAAAGAACTGGGAACAGAATGAGTATCCATTGATACTGAAGTTTAGGTAAAAAAAAAAGTTACAGCACATGAATGTAATAGATTAGCATTGTACTTCAAGAAATGATAAATAAATGGAATTCAGGGAAACTTGGGAAGATTTGTATGACAAGATGCAGAGTGAAATAAATGGAACCCAAAGAACAATAAGTGACAACGTAAATGAAAAGATCACAGAAAGGAAGCCCAGCTCTGAGCAACTCAAATACAAGAGTGGCCCCAAAGAACATACAATGAACCATCTCCCCCTCCTTTTAGCAGAGGTGGGAGACTACTTAAGCAACATGTTGCATACATTGTCTGACACTGATATTTTCTTGGGTGTTTTTGCTTAACTATGAACTAGGCAGATTAGAGACTAGAAGGACCATCACGTCCCTTGTTCTGGATGCAAAGCATCTTTTAATGAAGCTGTTTGGACTGCCATAACATACTGTTGATTGTTTTTGAGTATAGAATTGACCAGACTTCCCACTTCAATAGAGATGGAGCAGCACCTGCCCCATCTTGTATTTGTGAAGCTGATTTTTTGGAACCCAAGTTATGCCTATTAAATCTAATTTTTTCTATTCTATACAGAATAAGTTAAAATTCCTATTTTTAACATGATCTGAAACCCAATGTTTTAAACCTCAAAAGGAAAAAATATCAGAACAGGGAAGTATGCATTCTAGAAATCAATCTGGATTCATGCAAGTAACAAAACTATTTACGTCTTTGACCCAGAGAATCTCATTACTGAACTAAAATACTTCATGACAGAAGGTCCTATATATACTGAAATATTTATAGTAGTAATCTCTGTGACAGCCAAAAAGTGGAGGAAAAATGGATGTCCTTCAATTGGGAAATGGCTGTAGAAACTGTGGGGTGTGAGTAGAGTAGAATATTTTAGCACCATATAAAATGATAATCAAGATTTCTTAGGAACCTACAACTTACACGATGTGATACTGAATGAAGAAAGGGGAATAAACGCACAATACACTCAACTAACAGCAATGCCAACAAAAGAATTTTTAAAATAACCAAACTATGATGAATTGTAATAATTAGTCTCAGTCCTGGAGAACTGATAAGGAAACAAACATAACTTCCTCCTCTCGGTAGAAAAGTGGGGACTGTGGGTATAGAATGCAGCATACACTACCAGACACAAATCCTGTATCTGTTGACTTTTCTTCAAGGTCCACTTTTTTGTTATATTTTGATGAAAATGAGATCCATAAGTGCCACATCACCTTCTTTATGCATGGCAATGTTGAAGATTGGAAAGAGCCTTAGCTTTGGAGTCAGAAAGCTTAAGTTGGAATCCTGACTTTGCTATTTACTAGCAGCTCCAATCAGTTGCCGGGTTTGGCCATTCTACTGCTATGATGTGTGTTTTATTGATCCCCTGCTCTCTGCTCATGGTAACTATCATACCATGGAGTACCATTGCCTCTTGCCTAGACTATTACAACAGCCTCTTAAGTGGACTCCTAGCTCCCAGTCTCTCCCCTTCTCAAATCCATCTTGGACACAGTCACCAGAACAATCTCCCTAAAACATAAATGGGATCTCCAGAAACTTCAGTGGCTTTTTATTGCAAATGCTGTTCCCTGTTTCCGGAATATGGTCCTTCTTCCCTTCTGCCTCTTATGTTTCCAAGCTTCTTTCAAGGCTCAGTTCATGTGTCACCCGTTCTCAGAAGACTTTCCCAATAATCTTACTTGTTATACATTCTTCCGCCTCAAGTGATCATGTATGGACTTATTGGTTTCTAGCTTCCATTTCCCTAGCAGAATGTAAGTCCCTTGAGAGGTGGGATTATTTTTTATTCTTCATATCTTCTAGCATAGTGCCCAACACAAGGTCAGATCTTAATAAATGCTGATTGGGTTGGATTGGCCACGTTTGGGTTACTTACCCAGGTGGCTTTAGGCAAGTCACTCTATGGGCTTCAGCTTCCTCATCTATAAAATGAGGGGGATTTGCCTAGAAGATCTCCAATGTCCTTTCAGTTCCAAATCCTATGACCCTATAACCCCAACACTGGAGATTTAAGGAGAAAAGAAATGCAGCTACTCAACAATTAAGAGAGAATAAAACACCACATTAAGACATATTGCTCTTTTGGGGAGCTCAGTGTGATAGAGAGAGTACTTTACTAATAGCCTGGAGACCTGAGTTCTCATCCTCACTCCTGTCTACTAGAAATTTCTTTATCTTCCCTAAGGTTCAGTTGCCTTATCTCTCAAATATACAAATAAGAAAAGCTCACCTGTCAAAAAGCAGGGATCTCTTGAGTATGTTTTCATCTGTAAGATCTATGAGTCTAAGTACGTAATTGCTCTTCATCCTTCACTTTCAAAGAGGACCAATGACATCATAGGTGATGTCTTGACTCATGTGTGAATTGCATTTAAGTGAGGAAGAGTTGCACAAACTCATCAGCCTCATTCCCTCTTCCAGCATCATTGAAGCCCTATGGCAAGACAGAGGTGAAGATGATGCACAGCGGCCGGGGATGCAGTGGGTGACCGTAGCATCTTTGATGTGACTGAGCTGTAGGCACTCCATAGCACCTCCTTCAGCTGCCCTCATGGCCATTGGAACAAATTGTTCTCATCTGCCCATTCGGCCAGGGAGTCTTCATGGGCTTGAGGTAGACAACCCTCACCCCACCCCAACTCATCAACAGGTTTAAAACTTGTCAGTTGCCCTCAGCCTGGGTTAACCCATCTGCTGAGACAGTTTTGCCGTCACGTGACTGCTGTGCATGCTAAAGCTTCTTGGAGCCACAGGTGAGAGCTGGGTGAAGGTGGACACAAAGGTGGATGAGCAGCTCTGAAAAGGGCTCAGAGGTCCTCATACCAGGCGGGCTAGTCCTCCTGAACACCCCCACACACCCCAGTGGATAAAGATCTATCCTGCCCAACAGGGCTGCAGTAACTGTATTGGTCAGCAGATGGCGCTGTGAAAAGAGTTTAAACCCAGGATGGAGGAATTTTTGTGATTTAGAGGTTGTTCTCTGTGATTATTCTTAATATGAGACAGTGTTGTACCATGGAAACAGCCTGGGCCCTGAGTCTGGAGAACATGGCTTCAAATCTTATCTCTGGTGCTTAGCACCTGTGTGACCTTGGCCAAGTCACTTATGCTCCCATGGTCTCAGTGTCCTCATCTGTAAAGTGAAGGCTTTGGACAAAATGGCCTCCAAAGTCCCTTCCGACCATACACCTATGACTCTATAAAATTATGTTTCTAAGGTTAATTAGGGGTGGGGCCTCAAGCCCCAAGGGGATTTTAGAAAAGCTCTCAAGATGGAGCCCCCAGCTCCTGTCATGGGCCACAGGTTACATCCCAGGACTTCTCCTTTTTGTGTAGCTCATTTGCCCAGCTCCCACAGCTCCACAAAGCCATGCAATGACTCATATGACAGACGTGGAGTTCTCGCTCCATTTAAAAAGCCAGTCGTAACTTTTTTTGTTTCTCCTGGTTACTCTGCAACCATCCTCTTAATGCATCTGCCCAACCAGATATAAATGTCTTGGTTTGAAGAACTATGCCAAAAGGGAAGTTCTCATTCTTAGTAACAGCAGCAAAGAATCATACACTATCAATGTAAACCAACACTCCCATTGCACAGATTCAATCAACAAGTAATAATTAAACACCAAGTTTGGCAGGAATGACGGGAGAAGGCAGAATAGAGCAATGGGATGCTTAAGTACAACATTTAGAATTGGCCGGCCTGGGTTCATATCCCCATCTCTCCTCGTCACCACCTTAGGCAAGTTGCTCTCCAATTTACTCTCCAGAGGTCCCCATCTCCTCGTCTGCAAAATGAGAAGGTTGGATTTGATAGCCTCTGTGGTCCCTTCCAGCTCTGAAACTATGATCATGTGATCAGAGCGTTATCAACTATTTATACCCCAGTGAGATCATCCATCATCCATATCCCATGAACAGGTATGGCAAATGGACACGTTGGGCCCTGACTTAAACGGGAGCAGGAAAGTGAGCAAGACAGCCTTCGGAAAATCGCAGAACTCCCCTAATAACTTCAAACTTTTTCCTGAATTCATTTCAACGAATCCAATGGCCCATCTTTTTTTGTTGCCAATACTGTATCAGTATCATTCTACAGGGTGTCCTAAAGTCTGGACACATAGGCAAAAATGCATATTTTGAAATATTTGGAATATTAACAGACCTTAGCCCCCTTGCCTTCTTTTTCTGGGGTATGCTAAAGGAGAAGGTGTACTCAATGAAAATCACAGATGCAACACACTTGATTGAAAGCATAAAGAGTGAATGTGCTAAAATTGAAGGCAACGTGGAGTTATTGCATCGAGTTCACGTGAATCTTGGAAAGCACATCAACCTTTGCATCACAAATGATGGAAATTATATTGAAGATGTTATTTGTTGATATTCCAATTAAATAAAATGTTGAAAATTTCATTCATTTCATTTCTTGAAAATATGCATTTTTGCCAATGTGTCCAGACTTTAGGAACACCCTGTATGGCTGCAAGTTATAGACAACTACGGTCTCTGAAAAATGAAAGTTCAGCATTACTTACAGGACAGAAGAGAGGGATATGGTGGTGCCAACAAGGTAACCGAAAAAGGAATGATGAAAAAGAAAGGAGCAAAGAATGTCATCTAAGAAATGGAAGACTGAAAAAAGAAAGTGAACTGGTGATGTGTCAGAAATGGTGAGTCACTATGATTAGCCCAGGAGCTCCACATGTGCCCTTCCTTTCAATCTCATGAGGAATCAAGGAATGAAGGCCCTCCCACATTGGGTGCCCCACCTCTCTGGTGAATCTATGCCATCCTGAGTTTCCCTTCCCAGGGCTTGTATCATAGAATCGGACAGTGGGAGAAAGTTCATCCAGTCCAACGTCCTCATTTTACAACTAAAGAGACAGATGCATGAAGAGTCACACAGCTAGTAAAGGGAAGAGCTGGGATTTGAACCCAGGTCCTATGACTCTAGAAGGGTGGCTAGGTGGCGCCATAGTGCATAGAGTGCTGGGCTTGGAGTCAGAAGACTCATCTGAGTTCAAATCTAGCCTCAGATACTTACCAGCTGTATGACCCTGGGCAAGTCACTTAACCGTGTTTGCTTCAGTTTCTTCATCTCTAAAATGAGCTGAAGAAGGAAATGGCAAACCACTCCAGTACCTTTGCCAAGAAAACCCCAAATGGGGTCACAAAGACTCAGACGTGGCTAAAAAATGACTCAACAACAACCTATGACTCCAAAGCCAGTGTTCTTCCCATAGGACTATCCAAACAATACCAGGATTTTGCAGATGAGGAAACTGAGGCACAAAGAAATTGTGGCTTTCCTTTAGGTGGGTAAAGTAACACAACAAGTAAGGGACACACCTAGGGCTCCAACCCATTTCTCCAGGCTCCCAAGCTAGTGTTCTTCCCACTTCTACAGCTCCTGGGTACTCCTGGCGCAAGGGTACTCGGCTATTCAGTGTCAGGACTGAGCCCCACAGTCTTCTCCCTACACACCATAGAAGACTCTATTGTCTCCAGCACTAAAAGGACTTATGGGACATTGCCCTAAATTCTGCCCCAAACCTTGCAACATTTGTGTGTTATCATCGAAACCTTTCCTTTTTTCCCTTCCCCTCTCCTTTTTAATGAAATGGTCTTTCTTAGTAACTCTGGCTAGAATTTGTGAATTTAATCCAATTCACGTTTATTACATGCCTACTGGGTCCGTGCCAGGAATACAAAGACAAAAAGCAAAGTAGTCCGTCTCCTCCTGGAGTCTGCATTCTATGCTTTGACGAGGCCATTTGAGAAGGTAGAGAGAATGAACAACTTGGGGGAAGGCCGGTGAATCAAGGCAGACTTTCCGGAGGAGGAGATGCCTGAGCCAAATCTCAAAGGAAGATAAATGTGGCTCAGATTGGAGTATATTCTTAAAAGCAAGTTTTAGAAATAGCATCCCAGGCTGGCTGCCTTCAAAGGACCCATCTCTTGCCTCTTGTGCTGGCTCTGGAGTCAAAAGACCCAGGTTCAAATCTCAGCTCTGCCATTTACTACCAATGTGATTTTGGGTAAGTTACTGAGCCTCTATTTGCACATCTATAAAATGGGAGTGGTTGAAGTACATGATCCTTAATTCCAGGTCTAAATCTATGGTCTTATTCATGTTGAGCCCCACTCAGCATCCCTTGATTGGTATGATGAGTACAGAGGAGGGTGGTGTAGGGAGCAGTTCTGTCATAAGAAGCTAATTCAAGGACTCTGCCAATAAAACAATTACTAATTTGTTTTTGGTATTGTAGCCCATCTGTGCATGAGCAATCTGTGTGGTTTTTCCTAATGGGGACATTGCATTCTCCATATATTTAAAAGCTCACAATTTGCAATCATTGGTTCAGAAATATCCATCCATTCCCAGTCACCCTAAAGCAGAGCTGGGAGCTGGTGACTCAGCAAACTTGAGATGACTCAAGTATCCTTCTTGGCCAACGGCAGTGAATCAGACATTTGTTATCTGAGAGAAAGAATTCTATAGCCTGAAACAGCAGGGATTGACTGGTGGCTCAGGAAGTGAACCAAGACCAAATGTTCCCAGAGTCATACATTTAGAACTAAAAGGGGTCTTAGAAGCCATGTAGACCACCATTTTACAGCTGGGAAAACTGAGTCCCAGTGAGGTGAAGTGATTAATCCAATGTCATACAAACTATGCATAGCAGAGTTGAGATGTGGTCCTCTCACATTCTTCAGCAATCTCTCTGAGCCACCCCTAATTTGTTTTCAGATTCTGTCCTCAAAGGGATAACAACCTCAAGTTCAAAGTACTACATGGGCCTAAAATTCTGTGTCATGAGCATGCTTACCTTCAGTAGCCAGTAGACCCAATTCACTCAAAGAAAAAGCATTAACTGAGATGAAAAAACAAGAGACAAAACAGTCCCCTCATAAAACTAAAACTCACTATCCTACAATTACAAACGGCAGAGGCGGTCTGTACACAAAGAACACTAAAAAAGAGACGCACACGTAGGGAAGAGATGTAGCGGAGGCAGCTCACCCTACAGGCACATCAGGACTCAGTGGCCTTTCCTTCTCATGTCCCCTTGGACACAGCATAAATTCTAAGCAGTTTGATCATCGGCGTTCCCCAGGCAGTCTATTCTGAACTCAGAGAAGTCACACTTCTCAAAGTTGTCTCTTGCCAGCCTGTCCCTACTGGGTTTGGTGTCTCCTACTGGGTGAGGAGCTCATACCTCAAAAGTGGCCTTTTCTGTTAGTTTCTAGTTCCCAGGATCTGGCATCTCTCAACTCCTGACTCTCAGTATGAGGTAGGGAAGACATTTACCTTTTGTCCTGAATTCCTCAGTACTTTTTAGTTCTTCTCTGAGTCAGGCACCTGGGGAAAATTTCATCTGGAAGTAGGGAGAAAGTCCCAAGGTCTAGGTCAGAGACGGATGACCTCCTCCACCCTTTGGGAACTGACCTCAGAGAAAAGCAAACAAACAAAACCAACAAACAGTTGGGTCAATCCTTTTCCACCTAGTCCCTGAAAGGATGGAAAAATCTCCTCAGAGGAGGTCCTTGACTTTTAGCACTTAGGGATTTTCTCCCATGTGTTCCTGATTGGTCTAGGTCCTGCCTAACTGCCCCCATAACTCATGCATTCACTGACTTTTGTTTCACGCCCTTCATACACCATCCCTTCACTTCCTAATTCTAAATATCTAACATTGTCCGCTAGGAAATGCAGTGGGTTGCACTTTGAGTCAGCACAGACCCGAGTACAAATCCTGCTCCTTCAGCTGGAAAGGAAGGCTCAGAATTGCACTTACCTCACAGGGCTGTGTTAGAAATAACATAAGCAAAGTGCTGTATAAACCTCAAAGCACTATGAAAGTGATGGAAATGATTGTAATTACTTCCTGTAATTTGAGTCTGAGCCCTTATAAGCCCGTTCATCAAACTATCGTTGCTAAAAAGCAATAATGCAACTACATGAAAAGGCCCAGGCTTTTTTTTTACCTGACAAAATTTTGAGGGGGTTGATGGTGCCCTTCTGTGTTGGGCTGCTGCCCCTCACCCCCAGACCTTCTCCAGCAACAGCCAGTCTTTCTACAGTATAGAAACCTGATGGGGTAGGGGTGGGGCATACTTTCTTCACCAAGCCTGAGTTCAATTTTCCTCTAATCCCCTTCCCTTGCCTAAATTTGCTCCCAAGCTAGTTCTAGCTCTGCCTGAAAGAAATAGAGATATGTGAGCTTATCAGAAAACAGAA
Source organism: Trichosurus vulpecula (assembly GCF_011100635.1). Classification (NCBI taxonomy): domain Eukaryota; kingdom Metazoa; phylum Chordata; class Mammalia; order Diprotodontia; family Phalangeridae; genus Trichosurus; species Trichosurus vulpecula. The sequence continues at coordinate 25,199,578 of NC_050580.1, read as the reverse complement.
CCTTTGAAAAAGCATTCTGGTTAAAAAGTGGGGGGTGGGGGGGGTGGGGAGAGAACAAATCAATGACTTGAACTTGTAACTTAAAAACTAGGAAATTAGCAAGTTAAAAACCCAGGCTAAATACCAAAATAGAAATTCGGAAAATCAAAGAAGAGATTGACAAAAGGAGAAGCAAAGCCACCACCACCAACAATAAAAACCTCATGAAACTGATGAATAAAACTAGAAATTATTGGTTGGGTTTTGGTTTGGTTTTCTTTTAAGCCAATAAAAAACATAAATCTTTAACTAGTCTACCTTTTTTTAAAGTATATCTTACCCTTACCCCTCATGTGTGGCGACTTGGGAGTTCGTTTTCTTGGGAATTGGAAGCAGGAGGGGGAGAAGGCAGAATGCTGAGTAGATTTGCTAAGAGTAGGACTGGTTCTAGAACGTCATGATAAATTCAGTGTGAGAACTGGATGACAGAGACCCACGAGAAAGTGGGAGAGATGGATGGCATGATGGAAAGGGCTCGCTGATGACTTTGCAACTAAAAATAAAATTTGCCCAAATGTTTTGGGGAAACCATTTTAGATGAAGCAAAAGTGGTCACTTGGTCCCACTCCTATGTCTCTCTAATGATGTCATTAAAAGGATTTTTGACCTTCAATTTTTTTCCCTCAATTTGCTCAAAATGTCTCGCTTTATATGGACCAGGGTCTTACTTGGGCTGGGCATTGCTCCTAAATTACTCCAGACTGAGCCCTTCCCCCTTCCCCTACCCACCCCCAAACAAACTGAAGGATGGATCTCTATTATTTTTTTTTCTTTACATAATACTCATCAGAGGCAGCAGAAAGATGAGTCAATCCAGAGACATAAGATCATAGATCCAGACCCAAATGGGCCATCAGAGGTCATCTAGTCCAAAGGCATCATTTTAGAGAGACCCAAGGAGGCTTGATGATTTGTCCTGGGTCAGACAGCAAGCACCAGAAGTGGGATTCAAACCCAGGTCCTCTGTCTACACAGCCAGTGTTCTTGCACTATAGCAAAGACCTAGGTTCAAATTTTGTGTCTGCCACTTAGGTCATTGACCTCTTGGCCTCACTGTCTTCCTCAGAAATATGACAGGCTTAGACTAGATGCCCCCCAAGTTTCCTCTCAGCTTGACATCTCTGATCCCAGGATCTCCCTCTCCAAAATGCTGTCTAAACTCCCTGTTCGACACAAAGGGGAAACCTTAAGTAGTCATTATACAAATGACAAAAGTGAGAGAGCTTTGGGGAGTGGAGACCCAGCAGATTCCAATGGGCTATAAGTAAGGAATTCACTTCACTATCAAGTCTGGGTATTTTCATATGCCAGTGCTTATTTTCATGAAATCCCTTCCTTGAAATCACACATCAAGAAAGGAAGGGTCCAAATCACTGAAACTCAAGGAGCAAGACTGATTCTACCTCAAAAAAGTGGCCAGTGAAGCATGACCATTGTTCCCTGGTAAAATAGGGCCAAAGGCTCTCTGTGGTCCAGGGGCATAAGGCTGGGACACTGAACTGATTAGCAATCAGGAACGTCTTCTAAGAGACAGGGGCCTGAATTCAAACCTTGACTCTGCCCCTTCTTGTGTGACTTTAGGCAAGTCATATCACCCCTTTGCACCCCTGTTTCCTCATCTGTGAAATAAAGGGGTTTGATCAAATGGTCTCTGAAGCCACTTTTGGTTCTTCATCTGAAAATCCTTAGTGGAGAGAGATTTGAGCACAAACTCCAGTATCAGGCTGTGTTTTATTGTCTGAAGATCAGTCCTGTGAAAAACACAAAGACGCGTCCCCAGAAGGTTGTCCACTAAGGGATGTTTTCATCCTTTAATGACCCATGAAACAGATGCCTGAAGTGATTGCAAACTTGGCTGGTATAGGGACAATCTCCACTGCAATGAAGTTATTCAAGCATAGAATAACCAGTCTTTTAGACGCGGCATTTTGATCTACTCCCATAAATTAGCACTTGAAAAATGATGTGTTAGTCATGGGATGGAATTGAGTTGAAACTTAAAGTCTTGTCTACACACCCTGCCCTCGGAGTCCTGTTGCTGGGAGGAATGGATTTTTGACTGATACATCTTAGGGGAAGCAGGAGAACAAAGGACTAATTGAAGGGGAGCTTAAATTGACCTGGTTTATGGCAATTTATTTGTTGGGGCAATGATGGAAGAAATATTTGTTTATTTTTTAATCCATTCTGTAGTAATAACTGACATTTACACAGCTCTTTGGAGACTGCAAAGGTTATTACGTGTATAATCTTATTGGAGCAACTGGCACTCCAAGCAAACCCTTACTGTTCCTCATACATGGTATTCCATATACTGCCCCTATGACCTTGTACTGGCTGTTCCCAATGGCCTACAATGTTCCCAATGCCAACCCTTCTCCTCTCTGCCTCTTCCAATCCATAGGGTCCTTCAAGGGTCAGCTGATGCACCCCTGTATTAGGAGGGCAGAGTTTATAATCTCAAAGAGGATCATATACATGTCTGAAAGGTTCGGAACCGCCGGATATAAGAAACTCTCAAAGTAGAAGGCAGAAGAATCAAAACATATATTTAGGCTCCACAGTAACCAACCCATGAACCAGCAACCCCATTTTGATACATTGATCAAAAGCTTCCAGGCCCAATAAGTACACCTCGAAAGAGTAACCAGGAGGCTACAGAGAAGCATGATTGCGTAAAGCAAAATCATGCTTCCCCCTCTATGGTAAAAAGATTACCCACTGGCCTGAAGTCCTTGTTCAGCTTCTGCCACTGGCAGCTCCTGCTTCGGCTTCGGCTGTGGCTGTGGCTGTGGCTGTGACAGCCTCTGGCTCCAACGGAAGCTGTTTTTAACCATCCAGCTTCTGCGGGGGTGTAAGGTACCGGGGAAAGCACAGGTTCTTTCAATCTGCTTAAGCAAGGTAAGGGGTTGACCAGGAAAGCACAGGTTCTTCCCATCAGCTTAAGCAAGGGAAGCAAGGTGAAGGGGCCGACAAGCTTACTCCAGTCCAACATACAAACAGCATTCAGTTCAGGGGAAAAAGCCAAACTAGTCAAGGGCACTTGTTGACTAAGTGCTATAAGGAACCCATTTTTGGTTGCCAACACAACCCCCTTTCACTTGAGGTCTTTTCTGCTCTCTCCAGTTTCTAGCGGGCAGTTAGGTGGTACAGTGGATAGAGGGCCAGCCCCTGGAATCAGGAGGACTTGAGTTCAAATATGACCTCAGACAGTTACTAGCTGTGTGACCCTGGCAAGTCACTTAACCTTGTTTGCCTCAGTTTCCTCATCTGTAAAATGAGTTGGAGAAGGAAATGGCAAACCACTCCAGTATCTCTGCCAAGAACACCCCAAATGGGGTCAGAGTCAGACGTGACTGAAATGACTTGACAACAACAACAAAACAACCAGTTTTTAGTACCTTCTCCCCACAATCACCTTACTTCTGTCTTGTATATACCTATGTAGCAAGACTCTGAACTCATTGACAAAGGTAGCCCTCCTGGCTCTGGGACAGTGAACCAGAGCATTCTCATTACATGTGAACATGGGTCCACTCCTTCTTCATCCCCAGAGCATAAGATCATTAAAGGCAGGAACTGTTTGCTTTTTTGTCTTTGTGTCCCTAGGCCCAGATCAGTGCCTGGCTCAGAAAAGGCACTTAGGAGGATATTAGAATAACAGATTTAGAGATGGAAAGGAACTTGGAGAACATCTCATGCAACCTCCTCATTTTATAGATGGAGAAACTGAGGCCTGGGGATTTGAAATGACTTGCCCAAGGTCACACAGCTAGTAAATTTCAGAGGCAGGATTTGAGTCAGGCTCTCTGATTCCAGGGCCAGTCCTCACTATTGTATCACAAAAAAATGCTAGTGAATTGAAATTATTTGGACTGACCTATTAAGTGCTTCAGTTTGCTCCTTTGGTCAAACTCTGGGGTGCATTAAAAAAGGAAACACAGTCATTACGGCCTAGCTGGGATAACAGAAACAATAGCATGATAACATGTTCCATTGGTTGTCTTGTTACCCCATCCTTCACAGGTGGCATGCCCAGTATCAACCCAGAAAGGCACCAGAGGCCACACCTGAGACTACAACTTGTTTGTCAGATACCAGGGACCTTGGGTTTCAAGTTACAGCAGAAAGAAAAATACAAGGAGGAAATCCACCCACCAGACAATCTAGGTTAGCTCGGGGTTTGCATAGGGCCTGGAAACTGGCTCACCTCTCTTTCCCCTTCCTCATTTGCATGAGTTACAATGAGACAGTGCATCTTGATCTGCAAAGCTGGAGCTAAAAATACATTTTCTTCTTCTCCAGAAACTGAGGCTCTTAAGAGATAACCTTGGATCCATAGTAACCTCAGGGGATGAGGACCCACCCAGAATACTAAATGCAAGTAGGGCTCCAACCCACACAGCCTTCACCATCCAGAAACCATTGAAGTCAGCTGCAGATTTGGACTATCTTGGATTATGGAGACAATGCAGAGTGGAGGACAGTGTTGGGTTTTGAGGAAAGAAGGCTTGGGTTTGGGGCTTCTGACAGTAATAGGTCATGTGACCTTGGGCAAGTCATTCATGTTGCACCCTGGGACTTGTCTACTCAGTCAGACATAGGTCATGATCTGCTTTGGTGTAAGGGATCTCCATGCCAGGTGTATAGTGCATTGACCAAATCATAGTAATATGGTGTATTGACTTGTGTTTGATGGTCTAACTTCCACCTATGTACTTTTGGCCCAATCTCTTCATCGTTCTCTGATGTCTCATGAAGACAGCAGAGACTGACATCTTGGAGGCTGCATCAGGAAGTGCAATCTCCAGCTGGTTTTTACCAAGCTGCGGGTTTGCGTACAAGGAAAGGTTTCAATATGGGCTCAGAAATGGACTGTGCTGTGTGTCTGTCATCTGAGGACCAGACTAGCTAATTAACAGGGGCTCATCACTAGTGGGTGGGCCATGAAGAGATGAAGGGCTTTGGCCCCAGCAGCTGAGGCCAGGTGGAATTGGAATCTTGCACCACATCAGCAGAAGGACCACCCACACTGATGGTGTCAATGATGCTTGAAATATGGAAGCAAGAAAACTTAATCTAAATATGGCCACAAGGTGGCAGGCAGGCCCATTGTCAGTGGTACAAAAACTGCTGCCCCTCTGACCATAATGACCATACAGTAAATGCCTCCACAGGATCAAAAATTTGGGACCAGAAAGGATCTTAAAGGTCATGGAGTCCAACCCCCACTCCATCTGAACTGAAACAAAGAACAGTTATGTGACTTATCCCAGGTCACAAGGTTAGTAGATATCTGAGGACAGATTTTAACCCAGGTCTATCTGACTCCAAATCTTGCATTCAATATAGTACAGAGGTTTTTTTTTTTGACTTTTTGTGGGTCAAGGACCCCCTTGGCAATCCGATGAAGCCCGTAGATTCCTCAAAATAAAGTTTTAAAATACACAAAATAAAATACATAGGATTATGAAGGAAATCAATTATATTGAAGTAAAGATGTAATTTTTTTCCAATCCAGGTTCACAGCACCCCCTGAAATTGAAGAAAACCTGATCTAGCACTACTCTATGCCTTCCCCAGCCCCAAGTCAATGTCTCCTCCAATTTCCCTTGTCTCTCTTGTCCCCCTGTTTTTGTTTCCCTTCCTCTAGTCCCAGAGGCTAGAATTCCCTAGATAGCCTTACTTTACCCCCCAGGGTTGTTGTTACCTTCTTTTGTTTTTGAAGAGAACCAAAGACATGGAGGAGTGATGTCTTGACTTGTCCGTGGACTGGATTTAAGTGAGGTAGAGTCGCGCGGAGTCATCAGCCTCACTCTTCGAGAGTCATCAAAGTCCGTAGCAAGACAAATGTCAGGATGACAGGAGATGGCTGGGATGCAGTGGATGACCTTGGTATCTTTGATGCCTGACCAAGCTCTTTAAGAACTCCACAGCACCTGCTTCAGCCGCCTTCATGGTCGTTGGAACAAATTGTTCTCATCACAAAGTTATCAGCCTCACTCTCTCTTCCAGAGTCATCCAAGTTCAGTGGAAAGGTGATGGTCTAGGACTCCTTGGATTACCATGGCTTCTTTGATGCCTGACTGAACTCTAAGAGCTCCACATCACCTGCTTCAGCCACTTTCATGGCCATTGGAGCAAACTGTTCTCATCTGCCCATTCCACTAGGGAAACTCTTCACAAGCTTGGAGTAAACACCTCCCTACCTCACCAACAGGTTTGAGTTTACTCTTAACATGGGGTGTTAAGGGAGGGCTAGAACTTCTGGCGTGAGGGCTGGCCAAGCCTTGTTCAAAGCTGCTCATTCACCTTTTGTGTCCAACTGGTCACCCAACTCACATGTGCCTCTAAGAAGCTGTAGCATGCATAGGAGCCACACACCCTGGTAAGACCATACCACCAGGGTAGTGACTGCACAAAGTCACCTGTCCCAAGCATCCCTATCTCCGATACATTATAAGAATGGGGCACAACTCAACAATCTGGCTCACTAGAGGTGAATTGTGTCTGAAAGGTTGCGACCCTTCTGGCCTTGTATCCAGACTACCAGATGACAAGACAGAAGCCCAAGTCTTCTCCTTGGATTTCAGGAAAAGTATTTAAATTTGTTGGAGCGGTGGACACACAATTAAGAGAGGCAAGATCAAATCCCTTGTCCCATACTTCTTAGCTGTCTAACCACGGACAAGTCATAAAACCTCTCTCAAACTCAGTTACTTCGTCTGTAAAATGGGGATAACTATAGTTCCTACTTCCCATGATCGAATGAGATAATGTACATTTCAAACCTTGATGTGTTATGTAAATATCAACTGTTATTAATCATAACAACAATAATAGTAATATTCCTCATCCCTGGTAAGTGATTATAGCCTTGTTTCTATGTGAAAAGGGAGATAAAAGGATAATTGACTCAGAGATGAGGTTGTACCTGTCATCACCCAGCTGGGCTCTGGAGAGCTAAAGGAAGGCTAACTGGGGAACTTCAGCCCCTGGGGAAGGCACAGAATGATTAAGTCTGGTTGGATTTGTCTGTTCACATTTAATGTAGTTAACAAGTAAGGTTTATGCTCTTCTCTGAAGTGAAAACATGTCCATAAAGGAGCACTGCAGTGACAAAATAGCCCTTCCCACTCTTAATAATATTATGTTTATAATATTATTTTTTAGGTTTTTTAATTTAATTTACATTTTTAATGAGAAAAATGCTTTGAGATATTCAAAGGCAGGCATTAAAGAAATAAAGTACCTGGTATAATGCTGGATAGTGGAGGCAGTGTGGTTTAAGGGAAGGGATAAAGAAAGGAAGGAAGAAAAGAAAGAAAGAAGGAAGGAAGGAAAAAAGGAAGGGAAGGAAGGATGGAGGGAGAGAGAAAGGGAGTAAAAAGGAAAAAGGAAAAAAGAGAGAAAGAAGAAAGAAACAGAGGGAAGGGAGGAGGGAAAGGAGGAGGGAAGAGGGAAGGAGGAAAGGAGAGAGAAAAGGAGTAAAGAAGGAAGGAGAGAAAGGAAGGAAGGAAGGAAGGAAGGAAGGAAGGAAGGAAGGAAGGAAGGAAGAAAGGAATAAAGAAAGAAAGGAAGGAAGAGAGGAAGGAAGGAAAGAAGGAAGGAAAGGAGAAAGAAAGAAAAAGAGAGGAAGAGAGGAAGGAAGGAAAGATTATACCTGTAAGGCAATGAGAGTAGAGGGCTCCTATAAAAAGGCCCAGAGTTGTTAGAAACCCACAGGGTCCTGGGAAGCAAATGAGGGTGCCAACCATGGCCAGTCCAGGGGTAGCAGCTGTCAGACTAGAATACCCCATACCCAGATTTCTGAGGTTGCTAGTACTTTGTTCTGAAACAGTAGTGAAGGTCAAGCACTCTGAACCTCAAAATCCAATGTGCCCTAACACAGGAGGTAGAGGTCAGGACACTTGCCTAAGTAACCTGGGTTGAAATCTAGCAAATCTAACCACACAAAAAAGACAACAGGAGTCAGAGCTTGACCCAGGTACAAATCCTCAATTCAGGAACTAAGGCTGGAGAGATGAGAAAACACAGGAAGATATATACCACTTAATGAATTATAATAAATATAGTGAAATAAAAATTCAAACCTAGAAGAAAATAATTCTGTAACAACTGTAAACAGAGGCTCAACAGAAAAAAATTTCCACAACTGAATACTTAGAAGAAATTTTTAACAAGAGATAAAAAATTATATAAAAGCCCTGGAAGAAAGAATTAGGAGATAAATTGTTCATAACAGAAAATGGCAAACTTCACCCAAATAATGGTCTCCTTGAAAATGAGAACAGACTAGACAGAAATCAATGACTCTATGCAACATGAAAAAATATTAGAAGTAGATAGATAGATAGATAGATGATAGATGGACAGAGAGGTGAATAGATGAAAGATGATAGAAAGATAGGGAGAAAGGTAGAGCATTTATTGAGCACTCACTATGTGCTAGGTGCCATGCTGAGAGCTGGGGATACAAATAAAAGCAAATAAAACAGTCCCTGCCCTCAAGGAGCTTCCATTGTAACGAGGAAAGACAACATACAGAGAGGGGAGTGACTCGCCCAAGGTCATATAGATGATAAAGAGCACAGCCCATTTCCTAATATGTACAGAAGTCTCTAATGTGGGGAGTGGACAAGATGTCCTTTCAGGTCCACTCAGGTTCTGCTTCTATGATGTTATGATCCTATTGAAAGGATGGGCTTCCATCCTCATCCCAAGTAACGTCATCATAGAAGACTCAGACACCTTAACATAGCACACAGTGCCTGGCACATAGTAAGTGCTTATTAAATGTTTTATCTATTGATCTATTTTGTTTAGATTAATCTACCAGTTAATCAAAAGTATAAGCTAAGTGTGGATATGGCTTTAATAAATATGAGGGGATTATAGAATTTTGGCCATTAGATTAAAGGCAGATATAGCATCATGCAGGAAACAGTGTATGACTAAAAGAATCAGACACAGCCCTGGATCTATGTGTAAAAATAGCAGCCAGGACATCAGTGAGCTTAATCAAATGGTAGAATAGACTATTAGTAGGAGAGTTCTACTTTGGAGGTTTCTAGTTGAACAATTAGAGCCAAACCCCTGAAAGGAAATCTAACCCCACCCCCCTGCCCTCCCCCACTCTCTCTGTCAATCCCCTGTCTCCCTCTCTCCTTCCCTCCCTCCCTCTCTCTCCCCTATTTCTCTTCTCTTCTCTCTCTTTGTCTGTCTCTGTCTCTCTGTCTCTCTCTCTTTGTCTCTCTCCCCATTGTTAAATGTTTCATGCCTCCCATTGACCATGTTACCAGAGATACTGAGCCAGTACCTGACAATGCATCCCGAGGATACATTAAGGACAAACATGAGCAACCATGGACACAGAAAAATCACCACCTGAAGAAGCTAGCAGCTTTAAGGAATATACCCTCTTGTATCAGAGAAACTATGTGGCAGAGTGGAAAAAGTGCTGAATGTGAAGTCAGGAAGACCTGATTTCAAATCCTGCCTCTGCCACATACTAGCTATGTGACTATGAGCAAATCACTGAGCCTCTCTCAGCCTCAGTTTACTAATCTGGAAAAGAAGGAAGATCAAGCACCTATCTCACAGAGTTGTTGTGAGGATCAAATGGGAAAACATATGTAATACTCTTTGTAAACTTCCAAGTGCTATATATAAAAGCTAGCAAATAAAGATGAGGATGAAAATGAAGATGAGGTAGATGATGATGATTTTAAGAAGAACTACCAGTAATTAAAAGTTAGACTTTGGCCATGTGCATTTTTGATAGATGTACCTCACTACAACTGTATTCTAAGATTGAGCTCCCTCTTTTTATGTAGATTATAGGTATATATGTAAGACCTTGGTGGGGGGGGATGTTTTGTACTACCTGTTCTTATTACACCACTTTAGTAAATACCCTTTCTAAAAGTCTGCCTGAGTGATTGTTAAGGAGAAGCACAACAGTGGGGCTCATGAGTCATTGTAGTAGAATCCTAGTCCCTCAGGGTGACTTCCTAGAACGCTGAGACTAGCAGTTGTTGGCTACCTTCTACCTGGCCCACTGTGAGAGTCAGAATTGGGGAAGTACTCCCAATGGGGAGGCTATGCAATAAACCCATGTCCATCATCTTCCCCAGTAGCTCTTTCCACGACATCAGGCTGCCTCCTAACTTTCCCAAGTTGGCAACAATTGTACTTTTCCTTTTCTCTATCAACAAGGGTATTTGACTTCTGCTAAAGAAGCTTATTGGACACTCTTTTGATATGCAATTATACCAGGAAACCACCAGCATAATTGACCACACCAATAACAAAAACAACAAAAATCATGATTATATCAATAGATGGAGAAAAAGCTTTTGCTAAAATACAACACAAAAACACTAGAAAACATAAGAATAAATGGAGCCTTACTTAAAATGATAAGTAGTATCTATCTAAAGCCCAGAATAAGCATTATCTGTAATGGGGAGAAGCTAGACGCCTTCCTACTGAGATCAGGAATGAAGTATGGATGTCCATTATCACCACTATTATTCAATATTGAATTAGAAATGCTAGCTATAGCAATAAGACAAGAAAAAGGGGCAACTAGGTGGTGCAGTGAGTATAGCACTGGCCCTGGAGTCAGGAGGACCTGAGTTCAAATCTGGCCTCAGACTCTTGACACACTTACTAGCTGTGTGACCTTGGGCAAGTCATTTAACCACAATTGCCCTGTCTTCCCTCTTCCAAAAAAAATTTTTTTTAGAATAAGACAAGAAACTGAAGGAATCAAAATAGGCAATGAGGAAACAAAACTATCATTGTTCACAGATGATATGATGGTATACTTAGAGCTAGTTGAAACAGTGAACAACTTTAGCAAAGTTGCAGGATATAAAATAAAACCATAAAAATCATCAGTCTTTCTATTTATTACCAACAAAACCCAGCAGGAAGAGATAGAAAGAAAAATTCCCTTTAAAATAACTGCAGACAATATGAAATACTTGGGATTCTGCCTGTAAACACAATCCAGGGACCATTTGAACACAATTACAGAACACTTTTCATAGAAATAAAGACAGATCTAAACAATTGGAGAAATATTAGTTGTTCATCTATAGGCTGAGCCAACATAATAAAAATTATGATTCTACCTAGATTAATTGATTTATTTATTGCCATGCCAATTAAACTACCAAAGAATTATTTTATAGAGCTAGAAAAAAGAATGAGAACATTCATCTGGAGGAACAAAACATTAAAAATATCAAGAGAATCAATGAAAAAAATGTGAAGGAAATGTGGCCTACCAGTGCCAGATTTCAAACTATATTACAAAACAGTAACCATGAAAACAATCTGGTACTAGCTAAGAAATAGAGTGGTGGATAAGCAGAATAAATTAGGTACATAATACACAGTAGTAAATGACAATAGTAATCTAGTGTTTGAGAAACCAAAAGATCCAAGCTTTACCAAGTTTTACCATTTGACAAAAATTGCTAGGGAAACTGGAGAGTACTTTGACAGAAACTAGGTACAGACCCAAATCCCACACTGTATACCAAGATACGGTCAAAGTGGGTACATGATTTAGACATAATGGATGAGATCATAAGCAAATTAGAGGAGCATGGGAAAATGTACATGTCAGACCTATGGATAAGGGAAGCATTTATGAGCAGACATGAGATAGAAAAGATCACAGAAAGTAAAATAGATAATTTTAATTACATGAAATTAAAAAGGTTTTGCATAAACAAAACTAATGCAGCCAAAATTAGAAGGAAAGTAGGAAGGAGGGGGGGAGGAATTTTTTTTTACAGTGAGTTTCCCTGACAAAGGTTATATTTATCAAATACATAAAGAACTGAGACAAATTTCTAAAAATAAGAGCCATTTCCCCAATTGGTAGTCAAAGGATACAGATAGGCAATTTTCAGAAGAAATCAAAGCTAACAATAGTCACATGAAAATGCTATCTATCATTATTGATTAGAGAAATACAAATTAAAACAACTCTGAGGTACCACCTCACACCTATCAGATTGGCTAACATGACAGAAAAGGAAACTGACAAATTCTGGAGGGGATATGGAAAAATAAGGATATTCACATACTATTAGTGGAGTTGTGAAGTAGTCCAACCTTTCTGGAGAACAATTTGGTACTGTGCCCAAAGGGCTATAAACTGTGTATCCTTTTTGACCCAGCAATACCACTGCTGGGACTGTATCCAAAAGAAATCAGAAAAAGGAAAAGGACCTCTAGGCACAAAAATATTTATAGCAGCTCTTTTTGTGGTGGTAAAGAATTGAAAATACAAGGGATTCTCATTAATTGGGGAATAGCTGAACAAGTTGTATGTGATTGCAAAGGAATACTATTGTGCTATAAGAAATAATGGATGGGATAGCTTCAGAAAAACCTGGGAAGGTTTATATGAACTGATAAAAAGTGATGTGAGCAGAACACTGTACACATAGTAACAGCAATAGTGTAATGATGATCAGCTGCAAAAGACTTCATTGCTCCAATCATCCAAGTCAATTCCAAAGGATTCATGATAAAAAATACTATCCACCTACAGAGAGAGAACTGATGAACTCTGAATGCAGATTGAGGCATACTTTTTTCACTCTGTTTTTCCTGTTTTGAGGTTTTTTTTGTTTTCGTTTTTTTGTGACATGGCTAACATGGAAATGTGATTTGCTTAACTTTACAGGTATAACTGATGTCATGTTGCCTGCTTTTTTAATGAGTGGAGGAGGAGTGGGAGGGAGGAAGAAAATTTGGAACTCAAATTTTTTTAAGTTAATGTTAAACTTTAATGTTATTTTTTAAAAAATGAATGTTAAAATAAACAAATGAATGAATAAGCTAATAAATAAATGAATAAAAGAAAATAATCAATAGGGAAATGCATTATCTTGTGTCCTGAATAGCAGAAAGGCCAGCATCACTGGATTGCTGACTGCATGGGGATGAGTCAATATAAGGATACCAGAAAGGTACAAGGGAGCCAAGTTGGGAAAGGCTTTTGAAGCTTACATCCATGCTGGAGCTACAATCCCCTAAGCCCCACCTAATCAAGATCCTTATTATAAAATGGATAAATAAGTTTGATTTATAGACCCCTGAAGGTTTGGGTTATTCTGAGACCTAGTGGCTCAGGCCAAGATAAAATCAGGAGTCGGGGTAATTGAAAGCACCAAAAATAATCCTACAATTCAACTCAATTTAACAAACATTTGTTAAGAACATACTATATGTCATAGTTGGATTTCTTATGCCAGGCTCTGGAACAGAGACATGGAGCACCACAAAAAGGATAATTCTTGATTTCAGGGAACTTAACATTCTATTATGAGTACACAGATAAAAATGCAAAATATCTACAAGGTAAATACAGATTTATTTGGGTGCAAGGCAAAGAGCTGGGAATAGAGATCACCTACAATTTGGGGGATCAGGTAGGTTAACACATAGGAGATAGTACTTGAACTGAGTCTTGAAAGGAGCTAGGAATTCCAAGATGCATAGGATGGAGAGAAGTCTAGGCAACCCCTTCTTTGTATCTGTCAGTATTTTTTATCTACCTGTTTATGGATACATTGTCTTCCCCATTGAAATGTAAGCTCCCTAAGAACTACAACTGTTTTCCATTTTTTCTTGGTATTTTCAGCACCTAGCATTATATCTGGTATACAGTTAGCATTTAATAACTCCTTATTGGTTGATACCTACATATTGGCCTGAGCAAGAGACTGAACTCTTATATTATTATTTAACTTTTCATGTGTTTACTCCCTTATCTCCCCAATTAGATTGTAAACACCTCAAGGGCAGGAGGCTTTGTCTTTGCACCTCCTATAATGTCTAGAACAGAAAAGGCACTCAGACCCAAAGAATTTAGAACTTGAAAGAAACTAAGGGAGGTTCCAGTCTGAGTATTTTACAGAAAAACAAATTGAGACCAGAGAGAAGAAATGAACTAGGATTGTTGGGCATGGACAAAGGATGGAGAAGTTGATCATTAATTTCAAGTGTTTGAAGAAATCCTAGGTGGAAGAGAAAATGCAATTGTTCTGCTTAGTCTTGGAGGGCAGAACCAGGAGAAAGGAGTTTAAGTCACTGAGGTCTATCAAGATTTAGAATAAGGATAAAATTCTTACCGATTATTGTAGCCCCAAAGTGGAATGAGCTTTCGGGAGGTTGTGAGTTCTTCCTCATTAGATGTCTTCAATAAATGGCTAGATGAACAATTATTGTGTATGTTATAGAAGGAATATTTTTTAAATTGTCTTATTGAAGTGTCTTGTTTTTACAACACATTCATCTCTAAATACATTTCTCTTCCTTCCCACCTAGCAAGACTTAACTTGTTGGTGGGGTTTTAGGGATAGGGGTGGGGGTAAAGGAAGGAGTTGGTTTAAATGTGTTTTATTTTAAACAACCTATATAATGTGTTGTTGTTTTTTAACAGTGTCTCCACTCCAAATAAGTGAAAGTAAAAAGAGAGAGAGAGAGAGAGAGAGAATAAAGCTCAAAATGGCATGAGTCCAAGTTTGCCCAAGTTCTGGTGTATAGATGACAAAAAGCAGTCTCCAGTTATGATGACAAATGATCCAAAGTAATCAGCCACATTTGTCTACATTTTTAAGCCACTGTTAAAGAAAATTGACAATGGGGTCACATCACCCTCAAGGAAGTCCAAGATGGCTTCCATGTTTTCACCTACAAAGATCTGATAGATTTTAAAATTAGCAAGGATGTGTTTGATTTCTTCTGCAGCTTCCATTGATTTCATGTAATCTTTGACGTACTTTTTGTAAGATCCTTTCATGAAGCTAGTTTCTTTCAGCTGACAGATTGTTATTATGCCAGCTTCAGAGATTACAGTGGCATCTGTTCCTTCATCCTCGGGACCTTCAGCAGAGGCATTTCTACCAATGAGTGAGCCATCAATAGTGCCTTCTGTCCTACTGACCATCTTCCCCTCCTCCTCCAATCATAGTCCATTCATGATCCCCCTGATTTTGCAGATGATGGAAAGCATCTCATCATGGATAATAAGGTCCCAGGAGATGATCATGGCAGTGAATGGGGGGGAGAGAGGCAGCACTAGCATGGAGTTGGGACAGGGCTCTGTACCAATGCTATGCAGATGGAGCAGCCTTTGAGGCAAGGGGAGAAGGGAAGAGGGTGGAGAAAAGCCAAATCTTCTCTTGTATAAGGATTATCTTATGTGACCCTCATGGCAGCCCAACTGAGATGGGCATGGTAGGTGTTATTATTCTAGATTTTAGAAATCAGATTTTAGAGATCAGAAATTAAGGCTCAGACAGATCCAGTGTCTTGCATATAATAGGCTCTTAATAAATATTTGTCAAATGGAATCGAATTAAACAAATTGGCCATTCAGGACATAGTTGAAGCAGGAGCCAAACCTGGGTCCCTGATTCCAAGGCTAGTAAATCAATCAAGTAATGAATGAGCATCTACAAAGTGCCAACTCTACACCAGGCACCGTTCTAGGTACTGAGGACACAATGACAAAAATGAAACAATCCCTGCCTTCATGGAACTTATATTCTATGTCTCAGTGTGTTCTTTCTGCAGCCCAAAAACCTTCCAAGAGGAATTCCTTGTTTTCTTCATCAATGATGACTCTCTCCATTGATTCTCTTCAATCCCTTTTTTCTCTCAGAATATTTTCCCTCATAACAACATGTGCATCTCCATGGCAACTCCACAGCTGACTCTCCTAATGTGCCTTTCTCTCAGCTTCTTCTCTGGGAAACCTTTTCTCTTAGGCAGGGACTTTCAACCCCGAGATGCAGTCATCAGGAAGGTTTAACATATTCCCTCTCAATATCCATCAAAGAGTTATATGCAGAGTCAAAACTAGTGTGGGACAGTGGCATTTTGTCCTATCACTGAGGTACTAAAAATTCCTCCCCATGGCAGTCTAGAGACTCTGGTCCTTGTACCTCAGAATCCTCCAATGATCCTGCCTGGACCTAGTTTGCCAGCCCCAGAGTGCCATCAAGCCCAGAGTCTCTCATCGTCCCCCAAAGAGCATTCAAATCTTTCAGCACAGAGGAAAGAATCCCTAACTATGATCATGGCCATATGGAATTCTGAAGTTAGAATGGACCTTAAGAAGTCACTTCATGTACACTTTTGTCTTGAACAGTTCATATATATATATATATGTATATATATATATATATATATATGTGTGTGTGTGTGTGTGTGTGTTTGTGTGTGTATACAATACATGTGTATTGTGTATATATAAATATACACATATATGCATATGCATATCTATATATGCAGAGAGATCTATATACACACATACATATGTATCAATATATACATATATCATCCATCTACTTACCTATCTATCCACTTATCTATCTACCTAATTAATTTTTTGGTGTAGGTGCCATCCCCTTGCCCCAACTGACCAAGGAAATTCATCTTCCTGGGTCTCAGTTTCCTCCGCTATTAAATGAGGGAGTTGGACTAGGTCTTTGGTGTCCATTCTAGCTTTTGGTCAATGTTTGTATGAATCTTTGATCCAAACAACTGTAAGGTTTTTAAGGAAAAGGCCTATCTTTGTATCCCAGCATCTAGTATAATGTAGGGTTAGAATGAATGAAAGAATGGAGGATTTGAAATGATTTGAAATCCCATTTTGACCATCTTGTAGACATTAAAAGCATGTTTCCCCTTAAGCTAAGCTAAGTCTTATTGTTAAAGTCAGAGCATGCTACGTTATAAAATGGAGTGCCAGCAATTTTATTTGAATTGATAGAAGAGCTTAAAAAGGACTTCTATAAGAGAGATCACCACAAACTCAGAAGAATTCAAACTGGAAGTGACCCAAAGGGCAATGGAAAAAGGTATGGAAGTGGCAGTCAGGAGGCTGCTGTATATTACCAACAATGATTTGCATGTGAGAATTAGGTATGATGTAGGTTTTTAGGAGATAAAGTCTCCCCTGACCCACTTTTAACTACAGCTGTTTGCCTTCCCAGCTCTGTGTTCCCAATTAGTGCTGATTGAGGGAGTGATTTGGGACATGATGGTTACCATTTCTTAGGATCAGGATTTATGCTCCTGAGATACTGAAAATAATAAAAATGCCAGAGCAATGAAAATGCTTACATTTATCCCATCATTTAAGATGTAGCTAACTAAGCAATCATTTGGTAAACAACCCACAGCCACTCCATACTAGACATGGAAGATGTAAATGGAAATGGGAGATAGGTCCTGCCTCCAGGGAACTTACATTCTAAGGTCAAGATATCTGCAGAAATAATGCTAAATATCTCTCCCTTCTTTTTTTCTCCCTCCACTTTATTTGTCACCTTCCTCTGCATCATCCTCTTCTCTATCTTTCTCATTATCATACTCTTCATCTTGGCTCCTGAGCAACAGAATCCACAATGTCCTAGTGTTTGAAGTCTTTCCAGTGTGGTAGGGCCCTGCCAAAGCTTGGGATCTCATAATATAGCTGCTAAGATCCCAAGGTCACCCATGCAGCATAATGAGTCATTCAAGGAAGACTTCATGAGGCAATGGGGTATAGTGGAAGAACACAGGGGAACTTGAGGGAATCTGAGCCCGGGTTCAAATCTCACCTCTGTCTAATACTAGCTGTGTGAATTTGGACAAGTTACAACCACTCTGGGCTTCAATTTTATCATCTCTAAAGGGAGAGGATTCAACCAAATGGCTTCTAAAGTCCCTTTGAGCTCTGTAACAATGAGCCTAGGAATCTAAACTAACACCAAAGGCAAAAAGGAGTGCTGTCTTTGCCTTGGATACTTTCCAATGAATCAGTTTTAGTTACTTTCTCTAAAATTCCAACCAAGTTTGTTGCTCAGGGATTAGAATTTTTTAATGAAACATTTAAAGGCAATTTAAAAATACACCTATTTTACAACTCAGATCTGAGAATATTATATTCCACACATGGATTGTGACTCATACCAAAGACACTGAAGCATCCTGGCCATGGTGAGTCAGCCTAAGTTGTTCCAAGCTTGGCTGCAGAACAAATCATCAAAGTTCTGTCATTGTTTTTCTGGTATTCCTGGAGTATTGGTTCAGGGGAAGGGCTGTAGGTGTGTATGTAGCCAGGCACACACCAGAAGCTGCCCTGTGTTGGTGGTGAAGGGAGAACACCAGCAGATGGAGCTTTTGCTCACATCTTTATGTTCCAAGGCCACAGGATCCTAGAACTTCATCACTGGAAGGGAGCTCAGTGAAAGTTGAGTCCACTCCATACCTGAACAAAAATCCCCCTAAAACACGCCTGCCACGCGGTCATTCAACATTCATCTGGAGTCCTACGATGAAGAGCAACTCACTAGCTCCCAAAGCAGCCCGCCCCATTGTGAGATAACTCTGAGCTATTTCTTTCCATCCTGCTGATTTAAACATCATGGAAAGACTCCCTAATAGGAGTCAGGAGACCTGGCCTCTGGAATTGGCTTTTCCACTAATTGCTGTGTGACACTGGGCAGGACATTTAACTGTTCCAGTCAATCCCTTCATCTGTAAAATGAAGGGTTTGGACTAGTTGATCTCCAAGGTTCTCTCCAGCTCTAAAATTCTATCCTGGAAGGTTCTGTGATGAGATCCAATTAGTACCAAAAAATACAACTTCATTAACTTAATGAGTCTCACATTGTACACCAGAGGGACAGAATCAGCAAATAATTTCATCTACTAGAAAACCTTGTTTCAGGCTTATATTCTTACTTAAATATACTGTTTTTTTAAGAAAAGAAAGCTAAACAGAAGCCAAATATATGAACTCACTCCGTGTTCTTCCCCTTAATGTAGACCCCCGTGATGTACAGGTATCACACAACAGGGTGTTTAACCTATTAAACGTGCTTCTGCAAAACAGTATTCAGTTCAAAAAATTTTCAAATCATCAAGTCAACAAGCATTTATTCATTGCCTACTATGTGCCAGGCACTGTTCTGAGGGCTCATGATGTTCATTTTTCAGTCTTATCTGACTCTCCATGACCTTAATTGGGGTTTTCTTGGCAGAGATGTAGGAGTGGTTTGCCATTTCCTTATCCAGCTCATTTTACAGATGAGGAAACGGAGGTAAACAGGGTTAAGTGACTTGCCCAGGGTCACACAGCTAGTAAGTATCTGAGTCCATATTTGAACTCAGATCCTCCTGACTCTAGGCCCAAGGCTCTATCCACTGCACCACCCAGCTGCTAAGGGCTAGGGGTGCAAAAAAAGGCAAAAGATAGTCCCTTATCTCAAGGAGCTCACAGTGTAATGGTAGAGACAACATGCATGTTGTCTATGTACAAACTATGTAGATGGCATAAGTTGTAGATAATCTCAGAGGAAAGGTACCAACGTTAAGGATGACTGGGAAAGCAGTCCCACAGAAGGTGCCTGAAACTTGAGTATTGACTATGTCCACAGTAACTTTAGTTTCATACCGTGTACTTCACATATGCCCCCTTGCTGACATTCTGTAGGTTTTCTCTTATTTGTAACCCATGGCCCAGAACACCAAGTTAATGAGTTAGGTTCTCAAGGTTGGTTCAGCCTTGGGAGTGGCTCTAACATCATAACTTTGGGGCTTTTTTTATTCTTATCCACTGTTTCCTTTGAGAAATCTAAGAAAAGAGCTTAACTCTAATTTGTGTCTGGGTCACTATAGATGTGAGTAAAAAACATCATCAGCTCCCATGAAAGCACTCAAGGTAGCAAAACATATTAGGTACAGGACAGCCTATACTTCACTACCGAGAAAATGAAGAAAAACTATAAAAGTTTTCACAGTAACATAACACATGGACATGATTCTTCTTAGGTGAATCCCAAAACCCACCTCACCCCTATGGCTTTAGAGAGTCAGCTCTGGTCTCGTAGTGCCACCTTGTGGTTTGGGCTCTCCTTAGAAGGTAAGAACTTGAATTCATTAAAGAGGCAACTCTCCCAACATTCCAGTGAGTGCCACTTCCATCCTAGGGATGCATGTAAATCTCCAGCCCTACTGGTATCACCCTAATAGCTTAAACTTCCTCTAGAAAGTTCACAAGAAAGGCAATCCACTTTCCCACTGGACCTTCATTGTCCAAATAAACTTACAGTACTAGCAAAGGGCAACCTCTAAGTCTTTTTACTCTCCCATATTATGAGTCAGTCCCTTGCTGCTCTTTCACCTCCAAGGACAAGGATAGAATGCTCTTCCCCTCAAAGGCCGACACAGCCTAGGCATCCCTCCTTCTCTTTCTAGAAGTCTGAGTCCTTAAATGCTCCAGGAACTCAGCATTGTCCATGAAACTCCACCCCTCCTGTACACAGGAGTCTAGGTCCCCAACCTCCCACCCCTCAGAAACATGATTCCCCTTCCCTGGAACCACATGATTAAAAACTTAGACAACTGCAATGGGCCTCAGCTGTTGCCTTTTCCAAGGCTTGGAATCAGGAACTCAGGACAAGCCAGGATATGCTGCCACCTCTTGGACAAGAGTCCCTGCTACCATCCTCTCTGGGGCTGGGGAGATAGTGGTCAATTCATCCTTGGAGGGTTATGCCAATGCACTCTAGAGATCAAAGTTTGCTTTTGATCCTCTGGTCTCGGCTCCCACTGGACCTCTCTGAAAAGAAGGAAAGAACCAACTCTATAACTGATCCTCTTTTCTCATAGGCACAGCAAAAAAGTAGAGTTCACGTAGAACATAAGAAGCAAACGGTTTGTTCCCAGTTGAGCCAAAATAGTTGGAGCCAGTCAGATAATCCTGAGTCAATGAGACATTAGCTTCATCAGCCATGATGTGCTGCTGATGGCCATGCCCCAGTGGATGTCCCCAAGACTTCTCCAAGTGACTATCAGTGAGCTTGCCCGTGCCCTCCATTAAAGTCCAACCAAAGTCCAACCAAAGACTAACCAACCAAGACCTCCCCATAAACTCCCTTATTTATTCATTGATGAATAAATTTGCCTGAACTCTCTCTGGCAAAGGAACTGCCAACTTACTGTGTGACTGGGGCAAGTTCTTTTCCCTCTCTGGACCTCCACAAAACAGGAAGGGCCAAACTAGATGACCCTTCTGGCTCTCTAAGTCTACAATTCCATGGCAATAGAAATTCATCAGAGTGCTGTGAATTCACATTTCTATAAAGCTTGAAGGCCCACAAAGTGCTTCATGTACCTAAAACCAGTTGGAAATTCTGAGTGTCTGGTCTACAGAACTGACACCCATACTTACACTAATATAGCCCTCGACATATTGCAAAGTACTCTGTGTACATCTGCCAGTAGCTGATTCTCATAAGTACCTTGTCAGGTAGAGGGTAGTGAATATATTATCATCCCCGTTTTATAGATGATCCAACTGAGGCACGGAGGGGTTAAGTGACTTTCTCAAGGTCACACAGCCACTTGGCAGCAAAGCTGAGATTCAGACCCAGATCTGCTCACTCCAAGCTAAGAGCTTTTCCACAGTGACAAGACACGTGATGTGGATTATGTAACATACCTGATTCAGGTCAAATAAACAGTTCTAAGTAGTTTGGCCAACCTGACAAATGGATTTATTAAGAAAAGTCAATTTTGGTCTTTTTCTCTTCTGTACTTCAGAGGAGATGGCAGCTGGCAGGAACCTCAGAAGAACCGGACACGGCATTAGCGCCTAAATGGGAAAGGACATTTTGTTCATGAGTCTAATAGGATCTATTAATAAGAGCCTATTGTGTGTTTTCTCTCCCGGGATCATTTCTGGCAGGAAAAAAACAAGCAAACAAGGTCTTGCGGACAAAACACTAAAATGTGCTCGTCCAAGCCCTCCACACAGGATGTACGGTAATCATCAGCATTAGGCTGATGTAAGAGCCAAGAGCAGCCAGCATTGAGTGACGCAGACAAAGGGGCCTCGAACAGTAGGATTCAGCTCAAGTAGATTCAAGATGTTGACTGCCATTGTAGGCAACTTTCAGGAACAACAAAAGCGGTAATTTGGTAGGAATGGCAAAGGACACTTACCGAGGGCCCTGTCCTTGAATGGGAATGATTCTGATGAACTATTATCACCAATGACTCTCAGGATAAACAGAGAGCAAAATTGACCTATTAAAGAGCTCCGGTGGTCTGAAATTCCCTGGCTGATTGAGATGAAGAGAGGTCAGGCCTTCAGGGCTGCCTCCTTCATTTGCACAAGGCACATAATTACAGCACCTGACCCCATGAACTGTCTTCCACTGCCCACCTCCAACTCTCCAGTTTTATACTTTGACTTGAATGTAGAAAGTTGGGTGTCTCAAGCTCTCGGAATTTGCTGATTTAAAAAAAAATTAGGACATCTTTTGTTCCTCTGTCCCCTTCATTTCCCAATACGTATCCTGTCCTTCTCCTCTCCAAAGATCTATCCCTTATAACAAAGAATAAGAAAGGGGGAGAGGAGGCAGTTTGCTAAAACAAACCAACTTATCCACCAAGTCTGACAGTGTTCCACACCCATAGTCCCCCACCCCTGGAGCTGTGAGAGTCTATGGGTCTAGAACAGGATAGAGGCTGTACCTGTAATTTAATTCAAATACAGAATGCCCTCTTCCAAGTCAGGTCACAATCTTTTCTGCAAAGGACAGCATTAGAGAGCTGCCTGGGGAATTAGGAGGTTAAGTGAGTCACATAGTCAATATATATTAGAGACTGTGCTGAAGCCAAGGCTTTCTGGCTAAAAAGCCATCTCTGCCCACTATGCCATGGCTGCATCTCTGCATGTGGAAAACTGCTTTGTTTTGGACTTGGCTCACTGGGTGGGTTAATTTTACCAAGCTAATTGAACTCCCTCCCCCTGCCCCATTTCATTCCTCATATTCTGTTCGTGAAGAGGGATACATTGGGAAATACAGCTTGATCCCTGTTATTGCGAATATTGAATCCCCAGAAAGGAGTCATAGTATTTGAATTCATACTGCATATTTCCATTGGGCTGGAACCAATGACCATATTTTATATCATTTTAACTTCAAATAGTGCAAATTCAAACACGTGCGACCACTTGAAGGGATTCATTATTCGTACAAATTGGAGCCTGATGGTATAGGTGATGTAGGAAAAAAGGAGGAAAGAGAAAGGAGGTGAATTTTCTCCTCTCAAGAAGATATTTTTGAAACCTTTTATCCATCCGGATGGGAAGATCACTGGGTTTTGAATCCAGTGATTTGGGGGCCTCTCTATCATCCTCCTTATGACCTGTGCAAGCTATGGCAAGGGTAGAATTGTAGAAAGAGTCCCGACTCTGGAGTCAGAGAAATGGGTTCTAATTCCAAATCTGCTGTTTTCTGTCTGCGATCTTGAGCAAGTCTCCTAGCTCCTCTTGGCATCAGTTACCCCCTCTGTAAAACATGGGAGTTGAGTTAGATCATCTCTGAGAGACCTTCCAGATGCCAATCTAGGATCTTACCTTCCTTTCACCACCCCGGGCCTTGGTTTCCTCAGTTGTAATTTCAGGAGGCTCCAAAAGAATAATCTTTAAGTTATCAACCAGGTCCAAATCCAATGAGAGGCAACATGAATGGATAGAGTGCTAGACCTGGAGGCAAGAGGACCTGGGTTCAAATCCCACCAGTGACACTTACTAGCTGTGTCACCCTAGGAAAGTCATTTAAACTCTGTTTGCCTCTGTTTTCTCAACTGTAAAGATGTTGGTCATAACAGTACCCACCTTCCAGGGTTGTTATAAGGATGAAATTAGATAATAATTATAAAGTTCTTAGCATATTACTTGGCACAAAGTAGGCATTTAAATGCTCATTTCCTTCCTTCCTTCCTTCTTTCCTTTCTTGCTTCCTTCCTACCTTCCTTCCTTCCTTCTACAGTATTCCTTCCCAAGTCTATGAGGCTCAAATGAGATAATCTATACAGAATGTTTTCCAAACTTCAAAACACCATATTGATGGACTGACTAGATGAATGTCAGTTGGTATCTTTTCTGTGATCTTTTGCCCCTTCTCCTGTAATGGGGGCATGGACCTTTGCTGTGGTGACAGGAATGTTGGCAGAGGCCATCAGCTTTGCCCCTTTCTCCCTGTAATGTTTCTAGCATTATCTAGACATTCATCACAGTCCCAAGAAAATTTGAATGACCTGGTTATTCACTGAGGAAGGATGATGGGTGTTGGAATGATCACTGGAAAATGATATCAAATGAAATACCCTCCCCACCTTCTGACAGATAGCCAATGAATTCAAGAAGCCGAAGAGGACATAAAGCTCTGGATATGGACAATGTAAGAATGTTATGAGGTTTCTTTTTTATTTTCAAAAAAAAAAATTATTGGGGTAGGAAGGAGATAAATATTTAAGTGAAAAAATAAATAGAATTTAAAAATAGGAAAAAAAGATGAAATGTTTTATCCCCAGCCTTAAAAAAGATTCAACAGGAGGTAATTCTTTCAATTTGTCCATTAACAAATATTCATTAAGCACCTACTATGTGCAGAGGATCATGCTAAGCTCAGGAGTTACACAGAAAGACAAAAAGTGGTCCCTGAAAGAACTCACATTCTAATGGGGAAGACAATATGAAAATAATAAGGAATGTAGGGTATATACATATAGTAAATGGAAGCCAACCTTGGAGGAGAAGCAGGGGCGGGGGGGAAGGAGAATCAGGAAAAGTCTGCTACATAAGGTTCTATATGAGCTGGGTTTTGAAGGTAGCTAAGGAAAGTAAGAGGCAGAGCGGAAGAGGGAGAGAATTCCAGGTGTGGGGAAATATAGGATAGATGTTATAAAGGGAGAATTCATAAGAAATCATAAGATGGGATGTGTAGGATAAGCGCAAGTGAGAAATCAAGAATAAAACCCAGCTGGGCCTGGGGACCAGGGAGAATGTTGCTGCCCTTGGCAGTAAACTGGTCGTTTGGAAGAGGGGAAGATTTGGGTGGGGGTAGGGACAATGAGCTCTTCTTGGGAGGTACCTATGGGAGCATGTGATTCAAGATATCCAAAGGACAGTTGGAGATGGGTGATGCTCTGGAGGGAGCCTGGGGCCGGATTTCTAGATCAGGGAATCATCTGCATGGAGGTGATGATTGAACTCCCAAGAGCTGATAAAACCAAGTGAAAGCATGGAGTGAAAAGAGAAGATCATCCAAAACAGAGCCGTGAGGGCTCTCTATCTTAGTGGGCACAGCATGGGTGAAGAAGCAGCAAAGAAGGCTGAGAAGGTGGGGGCAGAACCATAGGAGAACCAAGAGAGAGTAGTGCTGTGAAAACTCAGAGAGGAAAGGTGAGCCAGGAAGGAAGGATGATCTACAGTGCCAAATGTTGCGGAGAGGTGAAGGATGAGATATGACAAACATTTACCAAGCACCTATGTGTGTCAGGCACTGAGCTAAGCGCCAGAATACAAATGAGAAAAAGCAAGGCAGCCTCTGCCCTCTTCTTCTTTACAATAAAATGGAGAAAGACTATACATAACAGGTGGCTAAAAGGGTGAGAGTGGGGGCAGATGATCGCGATAGTGGAGTGGAAACCAAGTGGAGGAGCCAGTGGCAAATAAAGGCCTGGCTGAGATTTTGAGCCCTCTGTAAAGGGAACTATGGGAGGAGGTGGGTTTTTTGCCTTGTTTTATTTTGTTTTGCTCCACCTTCCTGCCCTCCAGTTAGAAAGTCAGAAGCTCCAGGGAACTGATGAGGTATGAGTCCCAAAACTGAAGCAATCTCTATGATGATGAGTTTTCTAGTGACTAGATTATTGCAGGGGTTGGAGGGAGAGATGGAGGGGAGGGCATGATGGTGATGGAGATGAAACCTAGCAGAGCAGCCGGTGGCAAATTAACCTTGTACTGTCTGAACAGCAAGGAGGAGGTAAATGGAATTCAGTCATCCAAACTCATCCAGGAGTAAGGACTAGAGATATTCTTTTGAGAAGAAAAAGTCCAAAGTTCTTGTGCCAATTTGAAGGGCTAACATGGCTAGGAATGTGCTGACTAGTCCCAAGGTATGGTGTTCTAGGGAGGGGAGTCTCAATCTCAAAAAGTGGTGATACTACCCCGAAAAAGCAACAGCAGCACTGGTGATAGCAGCAAATCAGGAGGCAGATGGCAACTGTGGACGTGGACATAAGAGAAGGAGCAGCAATCCTCAATGATCATGGACTCAGCCTGTGGGGCAGGCCATCAAACAGTACAACAAAGGGTGGTGTGCTTTGGATAATTGAGGTTATTATCCAGAAGAGCATAACCAAGTAATTGTAAAAAGAATTTTTTTCAGTCTCTGCTACTTGACTAGTACAGCAAATACACAATAAAAGTACATTTGGCCTACTCTTGTATGCAACTATGGCCTGGTGCCATTAAATATTTATTTGCATGGTACCTCTGCTTGGTCTACCATATGCAACGCTGATATGTGATGCATTATGACACTATATGCGTTGTACTATGCTTCTGCATGTGGCTTGTGTATCTAGTCTACTGTTTGCGACTCTAATTTGAATGTTATGTATCGTGAACCTGCATACGGTCTATATATCTGGCATAATTGTCTAAGATTATATTATGCGCAAATCAAAGGATGGCCTGTGCTGGACATGGACACTCTGTATGACTTGTAGGACCTACGCTTTTTTTCTAACGGAGTCGAAGATGTAGTAGGAGTTAGGAGGATTTTAAGGACTCTAAGTTTTACAGATGAACCTGCATGAGTTTCCCAATAAAAAGTCACATTTTTGTTTTGTTGTTAAATCATTTTTCAGTTGTGTCTGACTCTACATGACCCCATTTTGAATTTTCTTGACACAGATACTAGAGTGGTTTGCCATTTTCTCCTCCAGCTTATTTTGCAGATGAGGAACTGAGGCAAACAGAGTTGAGTAACTTGCCCGGGGCACATGGCTAGTAAGTGTCTAAGGCCAGATTTGAACTCATAAAGTTGAGTCTCCCTAACTTCAGGCTTATTGCTCTATGCACTGTACCATCTAGCTGCTCAAACAAAGTCCCATAATTCAATTCAATAAACATTTATTAATCACTGTGCCAGGCATTGTGCTAACTGCTTAGGATACAAATAAGAAAAAGAAAGACAGTTCCTGCCCTCATGGAGTTTGCAATCTAATAGGAGAAGACAACACAAAAAAGGAAGCAGGGGATAAGATACCTGTTTCAGAGGCATGATGATGTTGGTGGTGGAGTCCAAGGAATGCAGCTGGTAGGAAAAGGTGGGCTGTGAGCCCTCCTTAAATGAAGGCTTTAGGAGGAGTTTTTGGCTGCATTCTCCAGCCCTGCAATCAGAGGGGCAGAAGCTACTGAAGGTACTTATGAAGTATGACTACCCAAACTGAGGGGATCTCTGGGATGATGAGTTTCCTGGTGATGAGCTCTTCTTAAGAGCATGAAGGTGGTAGAATTGAATCCAGAGAGTGCGGCTGGTAGAAGACATAGTAAGATTTAGTACCTGGGTGTCCAGGATTTGACACAAGGAGATGAAGATGCTGGAGGAGACATGGTTATCTTGGAGCAGAATTGGATGGAGAGATGTTGAGTCTGGGGAGTCCTGGAATAGCCTTGTGCTGCCAAGGTGAGAGAGCAGAACTGGTGAAGCCTGGCATCAAATGGCATGATGTGCTGCATGGGGGTGACTGCACTTCAGGTACATTTGTAGCATTCTAGGTCCAGAGACTGAACAGGAAGGGAACCTCGGAGTCTGGATCCTTGTGGAAGAAAATGTCAGTGCCCAGTGCCAGAGACAGGCCTGGATTTCACGAGTGCACCTTCCACACTTTGGGTCTAGGCATGAAGCAGGGACTTTGAATTGTTGACTCCTATCTCAGAAAACAAGTTTGCTAAGGACTGATTTACCCCTTCCTCCAGCTCTTTGCTCTGGGATGAGACTTCAGTTCCAAGAGTGGCAATCAGGGTTATTTCTTTACTAATTGTTTTAATCCCAATTCAATGTTCTATTTTTAAATGACATGTTCTTTGCCCCAGCATGCGAGTGAGCTGTTTTGACTGAGTTTATCTGATCTTAGAGCTTCCCAGAATATCTGGCCTGTGGGCTCAAAACAATCGAAGTACACTTAGAGGTAGCTAGGGGGGCGCAGTGGATAGAATGCAAAGCCTGGAGTTGATGGACATGAGTTCAAATCCAGCCTCAGACACTTACTGGCAAGTCATGAAGCCTCTGTTTGCTTCAGGTTCCTCAACTTTAAAATGGGGATAATGATAGCATCTACTTCCCAGAGTTGTTGTGAGGATCAAATAAAATAATACTTGTAAAGCATTTAGCACAGTGCCTAGCACACAGTAGGTGCTATATAAATGCAAGTCATTATTGTTACTATTATTAGCATCTTCCAAATACAACCTTTGTTGAATTAGTCAGTAATCCAGGAGAATGCTACAGTGAGTAGAAACTGGCTTGTACTCCATTAAAAAGAATAAAAGGAAATGAGTTTGAAACAGCAGACATTTCTACTTCTAATTTAGTGTTAAGAAACATTACAGTTTGGAAAATGAAATAATCTTTTCCGGAGAATGGATTAATCATTACCATTTCCACTTCTTTTCTTGGGGATATAAAATATCTTGAATAGAAATAGCAGCCCTTTTCTCAAACACATGTGTCTATCCTAGTGTTTTGCTTTTCAGTCTTAATAATGGCTCCTTTGGGTCAGCTTTATTTGAGATTCATTTATAGATCCACAGACTCCATGAAGGTTGAATTTTTGTGAAGCTTTGTTAACTAACATAGAAAGGATGTCAAAAACTCAAAGTGACTTGAGTGCTAATTAATGAGGGTCACATGCTTGCTCTGGCCAACACAGATGCCTGGAAAACTCTCAGGCTCAGAAGCCCAGAATTAATGAAAGGAAAAAAAACAACAGAAAAACTAAGGAGAGGAAAAATATTATCTCCACCTGCAAGCCTTATGGAGAAAGAGAGACAGAGAGTAGAAAGAAAGAAAGAAAGAAAGAAAGAAAGAAAGAAAGAAAGAAAGAAAGAAAGAAAGAAAGAAGAAAGAAAGAAAGAAAGAAAGAAGGAAAGAAAGAAGGAAGAGAAAGAAAGAAAGAAGGAAGGAAGGAAGGGAAGGTGGGGAGAAAGGAAGGAAGGAAGGAAGAAAGGAAGGAAAGAAGGAAGGAAGGAAGGAAGTGAGGGAAGGAAGGGAAGGAAGGGAAGGAAGAGAAGGAAGGAAGGAAGGAAGGAAGAAAGAAATAAAGAAGGAAAGAAGGAAGGAAGGAAAGAAAGAAAGAAAGAAGAAAGAAAGAAAGAAAGAAAGAAAGAAAGAAAGAAAGAAAGAAGGAAGGAAGGAAGGAAGGAGGAAGGAAGGGAAGGTGGGGAGAAAGGAAGGAAGGAAGAAAGGAAGGAAGGAAGGAAGGAAGAAAGAAAGAAAGGAAGGAAGGAAGGAAGAAAGAAAGAAAGAAAGAAAGAAAGAAAGAAAGAAAGAAAGAAGGAAGGAAGGAAGGAAGAAGGGAGGGAAGGTGGGGAGAAAGGAAGGAAGGAAGGAAGAAAGGAAGAAACAAAGAAACAAAGAAAGAAAGAAAGAAAGAAAGAAAGAAAGAAAGAAAGAAAGGCAGGAAGGAAGGAAAGGAGGAAGGAAGGAGGAAGGAAGGAAGGAGGAAGGGAGGGAAGGTGGGGAGAAAGGCAGCATGGAGGAAGGAAGAGAAAGGAGAAAAAAGAAGGGCAGTCTTTGAATTAACCAGGTTCCTATTATTCAATATTTTTGTAAAAAGCCATTGGGGAATCTAGTTCACCGCATCCACAGCAGTTTCTTTGAATTACATGCTTTTTGAATAGTTCAATTGAGTTTAATGAGGTTTCATGATCCAAACACAGCTTTAATGACTGAAAAGTAGGACAAAACACATAACAGCTTTAATGCAGAAGAAACTTTGTAATATTAAAAGTTATAAGGACCATAGACTACACAAAGGAGAATGTTCCAGCTCGAACAGTAAACACTGTGAAAGGTCCATGACATCACTGATGACGGTACTCTCCTCTGGCTCAGATCACTACCCTTCTGTATGTTGCCATTCTCTGGGACTTTTGTGGATTTCACCCATTATGGCACATAGGATCTGCCCAAGGTGCTGGAGACCTTCCTCTGGCTCTTTTCCTATATCAATGCACTATTCTGGGGGTCCCTCTCTTGTCTCTCATTCTCCCTTTATGAGAAGCTTGCCACTTTTCTCATGCTCGTTCTCAATCATTTGCCTTGAACTACTTCTCGCATTCCCGTTGTTGCTGGTAACATGCTAGACTTTGATTGCAAGGTGAAGGAGAATAGGGTAATTATTAGAAAGGGTCGGAGGATCATCAATTGATAGCTAGAAGATGCTTCAGAGGCCACCTAATTACTGGATCGTAGGGTTAGAGTTGGAGAGCTGGCAGCTGTCCAAGCCTCTGAGTTTAAAGAGAAAGAGCCTGAGCCTCAGGAGAGCTAATGGACCTGCGCAGAATCACTAAGTTCGTCAACATCAGAGACAAGATTTGGGTGCAGGTCCAGCTATTAACCCACATACTGTTCCTTGAGCTTGGCATTCTAGAACTGACTGTCCTCTGTGCCTAGAAAGCTGTCCTTCCTCACCTCAGCCTCCTAGCTTCCCTTCTTTACTTCATTAATCAACCCAAATACCACCCCTTCTGCAAGTTTTCTTTGGTTCCCCTAGCTGCTATTGCCTTCCTCATTCAGATTGCCTCCCATCCCCTCTGCATCTATCTTCTATCTACCTAGTTACTTACATGTTGTGTCTTTCCCTCACTAGAAAGTGAACTCATTGAGGGCAGGGTCTGTCTTTGTCTCTATTTGTATCCCTAGTGCCTAGCAGAGTGTCTGACACCTAGTAGGTACTTAATAAGTTCTTGTTGTCTGCCCAAATGACTCTGATTTCAGAGTCAGGGCTCTTTTAATTGTACTATACTGTCTCTGGAGTCAAAGAGTAAGCTTTGATTCTGTACAAAGTAAAATCTCACCAGGATAAAAATGGCCCAAGACTCTGAGAGTTCAAAGAAATAAACTTGTCTTTCATCCAACCTCCACTGACATCTGTTGTTGATCCCTCTGGGGCCCAGATGAGGGGTAGGATCTTTATTTCTGGTCTTCACAGAATTTCAGAGTTGGAAGGAGCCTCATAGGTCATCTGGTCCAACTGAACCTGAACAGGGATCCCTCTATAATATCTCTGACATAGGTTCATGCAGCCTTCTCTCAAAGATCACTTGTGATAGAGAATCCATTGTATCTCAAGGCAACCTGTCATCCTTTGGGACACTTCAATTGTTGGAAAGTTTGTCTTTTTATTAAGTCTAAATCTGTTTCTGTGACTTTTACTCACTGCTCCTCATTTCTCTCTCTGGAACTAAGCAAATTACATCAAACTAAACTCTTTACAGCGCTAGCAATCTTTAGAATCCTATTTAAAATGCATGCTGCTTGGATCATCACCATCATCACCATCTTCACCATCATCATCATCATCACCATCATCCCTGCTATCTCATTTTTATCTTTTTTTGAAAGAATTCAGACAAAAATGTTGCTAATCTCTATTTTAAAACATTTAATGTTCTGTTGACTATTGTACATGTGGAGAAAAGGACCAGATGACCTCTGAGATCCCTTCCAGCTCTGAAATTCTGTGAAGACCAGAAATAAAGATCACTATTTATAGAGGAGGTTTGTTGCAGTGGACATAGAGCTGGGCTCAATGCTAGGAAGCACTATGTTCGTGTCTTACGTTGGAGTCATACTGGTGGTATGCATGCCCCTGCACTAGTCACCTACCCACTTATGTATTCTAGTACAGGCTGGCCCTGTACTAGACTACTGGAGACATGAAATCCAAGCCTCTAAGCTGCAGTGATAGTGCTGACCTGCTTTGACCAAGGGAGTTTCCCTACCTGGGAGTTCTCTATATCAGAGAAATCAGGACCAGTCCAGCCCCTGCTTCGTTATCCTCTTTCTGTTCAGCAGATTTCAGATAGAAAGGGGCCCAGGACAACAGGATAGGCCACTGTCCTGTTATTGTCCTTTCGAAAGTAATGCCCAGTAAACTATCATGCAAGAAGATAAAATCCATTATTTCTATAATTTAATAAAGTCTGTGATCCTCTTTTCCTAGGTCCAGGTGTTCTCCCTACCTAGAGGCTGTGTAACTCACATGTCAGAACTGTTTCTGAAAAGGGAAGCCTATGAACGCTGATGAAGATAAGGCCGATAGCAACCTGATGTAAACCCAGCAACCAAAAAAGTGGTCTGCTATGTCTGCCCAACCTCAGGGACAACTGGAAAAAGCAGCAGACTTGGGAGTCAGGAGGACCTAGGCCCAAGTCCCAGCTCTGCCCCCCACTAGCTAGGTAAACTGAGGCAAATTGGTCTGCTTGTTCCATACACTTCTATCACTGAGCCTTACTTCTGGCTATGGCCCATGGACTCCTCATCTCTTCCTCTCAGAATCCCAGGTTTTATTCAAGACTTTCCCAAACACCACATTTTCATGAAGCCTTTCTCGACTCCCCACCACCCAGCCCCAAGCTGCTAAGGTACTCCCTTCCCCAACCATTTCCTATTCATTTTGTATAAATTCTTAATATACATATTTTCTGTCCCATTAGACTGTAGATTGATATAGATATAGACAAATAAATAAATAGATGACAGAGATAGATTGTGTGTGAGAGAGACAAAAAGAGGGAGAGGGAGAAAGAGAGAGAGGATAGGCAAACAGATGATAGATAAATAAATAATAGGTAGGCAGATAAAGATGGATAGATAGACAAAAGATAGAGATAGGTTAGAAATAAATAGCTGATAGATAGAAAGAAAGAAAGAAAGAAAGAAAGAAAGAAAGAAAGAAAGAAAGAAAGAAAGAAAGAAGATGCAGGCAAACAGATAATAAATTGATATAGTTAGAGAGGCAAACAGATGATAGATAGACACATAGGTACATATATACATACATACATAGATGCATGAATGGATGGATGGATACATATAGTTAGGCAAACAGATGATAGCTACAGGGAGACAAACAGACATACAGTTATAGAGAGATAGGCAGATAGATGGGTAGATAGATAGAGAACACTCATTAAGTGCTTAACATTTGCCAAGCACTGTGATAATGGAATATAAGCTCCTGTTTTACCATTGTCTTTGTATCTCAGGGCTTGGCACATAGTAGGCACTTTATAGATTCTTATTGATTGTTTCACTGAATTGTAAAATGAGGCTAGTAACGTGTACATCACCACCTAATGGGACTACAAGGAGTAAATCACTTCGTAACCCGTCAAGTGCCATAGAAATGTGAGTTGTTATTCGTCTAATGGCCATCTCTTTGTTAACTTGCTCAGTCTCAACTGTCCCTTGTTAGGACACACAGAATGAATATCTAATAGGATGAACACAGGGAAACTTTATAGCTTTTGTGAATGGCCCAAAACTGCCATCCTAGAATCAGTCTAACCAAAGTCAGAGGGGTTCAACACCCCTGGAATGGAAAATGTTGGAAAACTGGATTTTTTTTCTTTAGCAAGTGCAATTCATAAACGCTATCTAAGACTTGATGAGGGCTAAGTGTGCTCACATCAATTAAATCAGGGACCCCCAAGAAACTAAATCATATAAACGAAAATACTGGTAAGAAGTAACTGATGTCAGATTGAATGTAATAACTAACTTTAGTGTCAGAGGATAGATGATGAAGCACATTTCCCTCACATTGGTGGAAAAGTGGGAGACTATGGCTACAGAATGGTGCTTACGCTGTTAGATATGGTCGCTGTGCAGGTTGATTTTGCTTAGCGGTTTGTTTGTTAATGAGGAAAGAGTCTATGGGAACAGAATCCATTAGGAAGTGATTATGGTGTACAAAGTAAAGGGAATGAATGACACCAAGTGGAGAAGGAAAACATCTCTGAAGGAGGTTTTTACTGAGGACTTTTCGATGCGGACAAGTGATAACTTCACTTGTGCAAATGGCGACCCACCCTCTGCAAGTCTTCTCCATGTCAACTAACGATCCTATTTATCATGTCACCTTCTCTGTGACTTCCTAGATCAAAACTCCCTTCCCTGGCCACCATTCCAGATGTGTGCTGTTAGAATATGATGGATAAGAGTAACAATAACTAATTATTCTAAGAACAACAACAGCAGCATTTATGTAGCACTTCAAGGTTTACAAAGTGCTTTATAAATATCATCTTGTTTTATCCTCATAACTATGCTGGGAGGTAGGTGTTATTTTATGCCCATTTAGCAGCTGGGAAGCTGGGGCTGAGGGGAGGGGGGTTAAGTGGACTTCCCAGGGTTAAAAAGAAAGTCTGAGGTCAGATCTGAAATCATCTTCCTCACTCCAGACCCAGGGCTCTAACCACTGCACCACCTAGTTGCCCAATGTAAGTTCTGTGATGGCAGGGACGGTCTCTCTTGTTATATTTTTGTCCTCAGTCATCAACATAGTGCCAGCCCTTGATGGTTTTTAATTCATTCTTCATCCATAGTTGCACTATAAATTACCCACCCCAAACACTGGAAGTCTTCCACTGGGTCTTTGGTGAGGAGTTCAGAGAATAATGGTCAGCCATGAAAAGATGGTTGAAAGAGACTGGGGCTGCTTATCCTAGAGAAGACAGGACTGAAGATTGAACATGAGAGCTGCCTGCAAGAATGAAGGGCAGTCAATGGAAGAGGGAGTTCTTACTCTGCCTGGATCTAGATGCCAGAACCAGGACCGATGAGACCAATTTAGGCTTGATGTCGGTTTAGACTAGATGACGTCTTCCAGCTCTGAAATTCTGGTTCTGTGGCTTGCTTAGTACAGTCAAAAATCTGGCTGGATTTGACATCCACATTCTTAGTTTAAATCCTACTGGGCCACTTATACCCTAAATCCCCTTGGGTAAGTCACTGTAAGAGGCAAGGGGCTGAAGTAGATGGAATACCATAAGAGAAGTGGAAACCTGTGTTCCAGTCTCAATCAAGATATTAACTAGCTCTGTCACCCTAGGCAAGTCACTTCATTCCTCTGAGACTCAGGTTCTCCATTTGTTTAAAAAAAAGTGGCTCTGAGGTCTAAGGCTATGATCCCATGAACTGATACACAAGGGAATACTAGAAAATAATCAGCACGTCTCCAATAGGGTAGATGAAAACATCTCTAAGAGGTAATTGACCTCAGATTAAATGTAATAACCAATTGTCGTCTCAGAGGACAAATGATCGAGCACACTTCCCTCACATTGTCTGAAAAGTGAGGCTATGGGTACATACATTGTCACATTATGGTCAGTATACCACTTGGTTTTTCTTAGTTGTTTTTTGTTTTAATGAATTGGAGTCTATTAGAAAGTGATCACTGTCTACAAAATGAAAGGCATTTTGAAATAATTCCATAAGTGACAAGATTAGAGCTGAAAAGGACATTAAGTACAAACTTCTCATTTTATGGATGAGGAAACTGAGGCAGAGCCTAAATGACTTGTCCAGGGTCACACAGTAAGAGTCTGAGGTTGGATTAGAAGCTAGGTCTTCTTGACTCCAGGTCTACCATGTTAACTGCCCCTCCGCACTTTCTGGGTCCCACTGCCATTCTTGGGCTAACCATCCTTTATCTCTCACTCTTTGGCAGGACCATGGGAATTTCACATGAGAAGACAATGACCACCAAAAAACACCACCTAAGTTTCAGGACTGTCTCAAGTTTACGGGCATGAGAAATCATAGCTGTTGTGTACTCAACAAATCTCTTATTCATAAAGAGACAATTCTTCGGTGTTACGAGACCCAAGATGATGGTGAACCGTCAACAGTTCAAATTTCAAATACTTCATCCATACACCACCACAGTTACTCAGAAATATAGCTTTATTATTAGAATTTCTCATAGTCTAAAAACATTTTCTTTTAAAACTCTGGTAACAGTATATTCCAACTTCTCTACAACGGACTGGCCCTGCAGTAGGTTGCAAAACAGTATCTTTAAGTAACCTGAACTTAATTAAGACTTTTGTTAAGCATTAAGACTTTGTAATCCAGTTTAAAAAGAAAAAAAAAAGTTCAAGTCTGAACAAATAATAAAAAATAGGTTGATTTGTTCAATACCGAACGTTTTCCACCATGTACCTTTGGTGCCAACTATAAAAAGTACCGACTTTAGCCGCGAATGTCTCCCTTAATATGTACAAACTGGGGCTGGTTACTCAGGGCACAGCCCATAGAGTGACCCCACAGGAGCAAGCCAGGTTTCACATGTCAGGTTTTCTTCCTTGGCTAAATAAAGCAAGAATAGATACATGGCACCCCACATACCTGACATCTGTCCTTTTAGTGGGCTTTGAATTTAGCTGTAATTTGTTATTCTTTTTTATAATGAATGTATAGAAGACACATCAATTATACGTATGTAATATACAAAGTTCAGTTTTGTTTCCCCTGTCTAGTAAGTGTAGAGAGATGAGCACTTTCAGGCTGACCAGAATGAGTTAACCTTTTGATTTGTCGCTGACTCATCCATATAATAATGCCAGGCAGGAATGTAGAGCAAAGGCCAACATGGATTCCTGTCGACTTCACTTGGTCCCTCTGTCCTTGCTCTTAATTTTATTTACCTACCGATTAGTAGTAATTATGAGAGCCGAAGTGTTGGGTAGAGTTCATGAAATGGGTTTTAAGCACAAAGACTCACAATCAAGGGTTAAGGGAATTTTCTAAGTTTCTAATTCCATGTCAGACAGTTGGCTGGGCCCAAGGCCTTTGAGTCAGTACCAAGAGAGAAACAATCAAAAGCACAGACTTAATCTTAGCTTGTAGCCATCTATTGGTTTTTGCTGACTGCCCATCTAGGATTTAGGGGATAGTACACTTTTTCATGGCAAGAATAACCTAAAGATCCTTTAATGCTTAGCATAGGGTGATGAGTATGCCACCTATCCAGACGATAAGCAGAAGCCCATAAGCTAAAATTAAATCTATTCTTTTGACTGCATTTCTTCTGGTACTAATTCCAGTTCCCTGGTCCCACCTTAAGACCCGACTTAGGTTTGAAAAATTCCTTTAACTCCCCTTAAGGCCCTGGTTGTTGGCATAAATCCCTCCAAACCCATTTTTGGGATCCTAGTCTACAAAGCCCCACAGGATATGTATTGGGGCTGGGACAATAATCCCTTCCTCTACTCCAATAATGCTCCCTGACTGTGATGCAAATAAACCTAGAGACAGGAACAAAAAGGATAGGTAAGGCCCACATCCCTGCCTTTAATAAGCATTACTGCCAGCCACAAAAGCACTGCTTGTTTATTGATCTGGCATGCACAGAGTTGCTCACTTCTCTCTACACATGTATGATACTGATATGACATTGTGGTACTTTGGGAGATCACTGTTTATCACCTGGAATGAGGGTTGTTACGTCCTCCAGGCATGTTGAAAGAAAACTGAAGATGTTGGTTGCCATAACTCAAAGGGACACAGAGATAAGTGTTTCTGGCCGCTCAACCTGCAGCAAAGCATTCGTTATGCTTTCATCACGTCATACACACATTACCTGACAGAAAGGAGGGCATGCAATATACTTGAGAGAACTCATTGGATCAGTACAGAAATTCTAAAGTGCAATTAGGTTATGAACAGTAAGAATAAATAGTGTCTGGGGCACAACAGGGCCCCAAATAAATATCTATGTTACTTTACCTTTTTTTTTTTTTACAACATGACTTTCAACCTAAACAGTGACACTCATGGGCACTTTATCCACGGGACTCCTTCACAGACACAACATGAACACCCCACTTCCATAACTTCAGAGGTCAAGGGATGGCAACTTTTCACTATGACAGGTTTGAATACTGCAATGTGTAATGTGCACGAACTAGTTACACCTCTCATTGGACTGCTTTTCCCACTCATTAAATCCTCATTGCCCATTCTCAACTCATGACTAGTCTGGTGCTTATGGCAGTAATCACCAGAGCAAAAGACTCCAACTAATGTTCATTTAGTTAATCATTGTAATTATATAGGTCACTTAAAAATCCCCCCCACACACACACACACATACACACAAAGACACATATCTTCCCCTTCATCCCCCCCTCCCCATGAGTATTTAAAAATAAATTATTCATGGACTTGAGTCATATATACATGGACCGTTGTCTTGTGGACAAGATTGACCTTGATCATAACTCCAGAAGGACATCAGCACTTGTGAGATCTTTGTGAGGTCTGATACTCTTATGAAAAACCATGATGTAAAAACCTTTCTGGAAGCAAGGGATGATCCCGAGGAAGCTTCCAAATGGACACACCCTAGGAGAAATAAAAAGTTACTCTCCAAGGGGCCCCCTAGTGGACTGGAAGGGGCTGGCCTACCCTCATTTAACTTCATTTAACCTCATTACTTCAACAGACAGGCTAATATATTAAGCATATCAAATATTAGGTTCAAGGCAAGATTAGTGGGCATACTAATCATAAGAGTGGGGAGAAGCTCTAAGGAATGAAGAACAAGGCAGCCTGGGAAGAAAGGATATCAGAGAAATTCACATCCATTTACTACGACTGAGGAGCAAGCACTGTCAGCGGAGTATGTGCCACAGGGGGAAAGCCGTGCTGATATTTCTAGCATCTGCAGACCCAGGATACGGCAATACTAAGGATGCCACTGGTCAGTGCAGTCAGGCAGACCCAGGGGCCGAGGATTCCAAGTGTTGATTCAATAGACAATACAACTACAGGTGACTAAGGATGCTAGTAGGAACATGCCGGCAGCAAGAGGCTGTCTGGGAGCAGAATGTACAGCCGTAGTGAAGGACAGAGATGAACCCAAAGTAGGCTCTATATAGGATCATAGGAGCTGGAAGGGATCTAAGCCCAAACCCCAGGGAGAAATGACTTGTCCAAAGTCACACATCTCATAAGAAGCAAGGATGAGATGTGAACCCAGGTTCTAGACCCCAAATCCCTTGCTTGTATCAACAAATCATGCTGCCTTCTAGCAGAATAAAAAATATAACCCTATAACCACATTTTCACTTGAAGAAACTCAACAACAGCAAAACCTCAATGAACCAGAAGGCTCAGGTAAATAGGGGTTCTGGTAAATTGATTTATTCAAATTTATTTTTAAACTGTGAGTCAAGTAGAAATTATAAGACTGTAAGATAATAGATCAAGAGTTGGAAGGAGACTCAAAGGCCATTTAGTCCAACCCTCTTATTTTTACAGATGGAGAAACTGAGGCCCAGGGAAGTTAAGTGACCTGTGTGAAGTCACAAGGTAGTATCCCTTTTTTTGTCCCAATCTTTGTTGTTAGGGAAAAAAAAACTTTATAAAACTCACTTTTATCTTAGTAAGTCAGGGAGTATTGCTGAATAGTCCTCTGATGGCTAAGGCCACTACAGATTATCACTGTATACTTAGAAGAAGGAAAGAATTAGGCAGAATTGTTAAGAGTCATCAAGCATAAATAGAGAGTAGGGGTTGGGGCATTAATATGAGTTTGTTTATTTTAGTGATTTGTCTCTGAAGTGACCTGGTCCTCAGAGGCGGTTAACTTAATGCTCTAGTTAATTGAGGGCTAGTTAACTGAGGTTTTCCTGTTCACACAAAATTAATGCATTAATCATCACAATGTACTATGGGACTGGCCAAGTGGTTCCTTGATCAAGTTCCTTTCCCTTCCCCAAAGCTCAGGACTAGCAGCTCAGAGACCTCTGCCCTCTTCAGATGATGTTCACGATGGCTAGTGGCTTCTTTTTGACCATTTTTGCCTTGACGTTGACTTTCCTGGCTGGGCCCAGAGGCTCTCCTTTCTTCAGAGGTCTCCAGAATTCTCTCGAGGAGTCAGCAAGGTCATGGGCAAACCTAGCTGATTGCGCGCTCCCTCGTTCATCCTTGGCTTTCTTCAGGGAATTCCTTCCCTTTGGGTGGAAGTGGGCCTTGAGGTCGGGGTTGTAGCATGCAAGGTGTGGGCCCCCTCGGCACCTGCAGATCGGAGACAGACACAGTGAGGATCCTGCCTCAGAAAACTTGTAGGGGCTTGCGTTTGGTTTTTCAGAGCCCCTGAATTTAAGCTGCAAAAAGGCAAGGACCATAAGCAGTGAGATAGGCGGTCTAAGTAGAATCAAGGCTATGAAGAATTCAGAGAAACTTGGCAAGACTCACATGAACTGATGGAGAACCACGTAAGCAAGACCAGGACAACAATTTACACAGTGACCACGATAACATAAAGGAAAACAAACACTGAGTAAGTTCAAAAGTCTGATCAGTGCCAGGACCCAGGGCACTGGTGAAGATCTAGCTTCTAGCGGAAAGGGGGAAGGCTGCACAGGCAAGAGAAATGAAGCATACATTGTCAGCGGTGGCTGGCATGCGGATTCGTTTTGTCTGACCAATTAACTTTGCCCAATTTGTTTGTAATTGTTAAACAAAATTGTTTAATTTCTTTATTATAAGGTGTCTTTGTATCTGATCACTGGGAAGTGATAACAATGTAAAACTAAAAGTATCAGTAAAATCCCTAAATAAATAGACAGCTCCCAGAACTTAGTCAAGAACAGGGCACATGCAAAGTCCCTCGAAATTCTCCATAAATAACCTAAGAACTAAGTGGTGCATGTGTATTAGACTACGATGGAGGAGGAAGAGGAGGGTGAGAGTTAACATTTATACAGCATCTTTAGATTTGCAAACTACCTTAAATATTTTGCCTACTGAGACTCGGAAAAGATAAGCCAGTTGTCCACAATCTTACAGCTGATGTGTTAACAGTTAGGACCCAAAGTCCAGTCAGAGTGCTTTTCTCCCTAACCCACACTGCATTTCACAGTAAGAAGGATAATAAGGAGGACACTAAAAGTGTCTGAAGCGGAGAAGTATTTGGACTTGATATCGGAGGATCTGAGTTTGAATCTTGATTCTGCGACTTCCTAGCTGCGTGACCTTGGTCAAGTCCTTTACTTTCTCTGGGCTTCAGTTTCCTCGTCTGCTAGCACCTTCCCTCTGATAATTATTTCCTATTTGTCCTGTATATATCTCGCTTTGTATATGTTTGTCCGCATGTTCTCTCCCCCTAAGATTATAAGCTCCTTGAGGGCACTGTCTTTTGTCTTTTTGTATCTCAAGTACTTAGCACAGTGCCTGACACAGTGCCTGGCGCTTAACGAAAGTTTATTCAGTGAGGAGGTTAGACTATTTGGCCTTTAAGTTTCCCTTGCTTGAGAAGAAATATGTCTAAAGTTCACTTGCCTGACTAATGTACCATCTGCTATTTCTGCTTATCACTTTTCCCGTTTTGGGCCTATATTTAATCATCATAGTAATTAAATGTCCCCAGTGAAGTTTTAAGAAACAAGAAACATGGTGGTAAATTTCTTCTTGACTTCTACAGTACATACACTATGTGATTGTGTCAATTTGGTATTTGTGTATGTCTAATTGCACAGAGTTATAACTAGCTGTTTTGGTGTTTGAAGGCCTTCGAGGCCACTTTTGAGAAAGACATAACAGAAGAGGATGGGAAGCTACAGAATTCACCTGGGTTATGACCACAGGGACAACTTCCTGTTTTAATTCATTAGAACTAGTGCTGATCTCAGCTGTTTCTATGTTGCAAAAGGAATATATGTGCTATAGGAACCCTCTAAATTTCAGCACTCAGGGGCAGAGGTCTGATCATCCCATCCTAGTTATGGCTCTGTGTAGACATATCATTCATGTACTATAAAAAGGATGCAACATGAAACCATGCTGTATTAAAACCTAAATTAAACAATCAAAAACATAAATATAAGTACATACAGGCATTTGGGTTTCCTATTTGAGGCGATGTCTGTAAACTGAAGAAAAACAAATAAGAGAAAAGCATTACTACACAGCTGGGTTGAACAGTTCTTCATTCCTGCCCCCCAAAGGACTCTGTACACATTGCAAGGACTCATTGAGATGGCCACGTGGCTTTCTATGTGGGGGACTGGCCAAAGAATTTCATGGCTGATGCTGTTCTCACCCATGAGTCCAGCCCAATCTCTCCCTCTATGCCATGCATCTTTGCTATGAGACTTATTTCAGAAGGTTATATCATCCCAACTTGTTGGGTAGGTCCCCAACACGGAGAATTCATGGAAGGACATGGACCACAGTTGCACAGGATGAG
Organism: Trichosurus vulpecula; assembly: GCF_011100635.1. Classification (NCBI taxonomy): domain Eukaryota; kingdom Metazoa; phylum Chordata; class Mammalia; order Diprotodontia; family Phalangeridae; genus Trichosurus; species Trichosurus vulpecula. Next base: position 25,157,380 of record NC_050580.1, on the reverse strand, counting down.
AGGGCAAAGATGGGTTGCAATCTCCAGTGGTGAAGAAAGTACTCATATTGGTGAAGTCATATATCCATGAAAGAAAACATCAAAATATAGAGGCCCCAAGGATAATTCCTACAAGATGAAAGGCAAATAGAATTTAAAGCAGAGAAAATGCTCTGTTATGTTTCCATGGCTCTGGGCTATCTCTACAGACAATTCACTACCTTTGACACATTCTAAAAGAAACCAGATCACAAGGTTGAGTGTCAGAATTATGGCATTACTGAAAAGAAAGTGTACAAAGACAAAGGGTATGCTTGGGACTTCGGCCATCTCTCATTTAGGTTGTTTTCTGTTCACTTAAATTACACAATAAAACCTCTGCATTTCTGGAGGCAAGGCTCAGAATATCTTTATTTGCAGATGAGACCCATCCTTGGCAGCTCCTGATCCAGCTCACACCAGCCAATGGATGGACACGAGAACACCGGCTTTCAGTCCCCAGCACCCAAGGGTGCTCATTCTCATGAGTATGATCAAGGCGACAAGCACAGGTCTGTCTGTGTCATTCCTCTACTCAGTAAACTCAAGGGGCTCCTTCCTGCACCTAGGATCAAATCACAAATCTTCTGTTGATTAAAGGCCTGCACAACCTGGTCCCTTCGACCTTTCCAGAGTAGATGAACATTAGTACCCCGCTCCACGTACAGTCCTGCCAGATTGGACTCCTGGCAATTCCACACACACAACACTCAGCCTCCTGTCCTGAGGCCTTCGAACAAACCAGACCAAATGACACCCAACAGGGTATTGGTTCTATCACCCCCATGCTTGGCATGTTCTCCTTCCTCTCCTCAACCTTTCAGAATCTTTTGCTTCTTCAAGACTCAGCTCAAACACCACTTTCTGAAGGAGGTCTTTCTTCACAGCTGTTGATGCCGTCCCCTTCAAGGTTACCTTGTACCTACTTAGGACACGTATTTGGTTATGCAGATTTGTGTGTATGTGTGTGTATACACGCATGAACATATATGCAAACGTACATATATGCATGTATATACATGCATGTGTATGAATGTGTGTAGACATATATTGTGTCTATGTGCGTGTATTACTTCAAGGTTACTTTGTATCTATTTAGCATGTCTTTGTGTAGGTTTGTGTGTGTATCCACACATACAAACATATACAAATACACATACATGTGTCTGTGTACATACATACATGTATGTATACGTGTGTAGGCATATATTGTGTTTATATGCATTTATAGACATATACATCACCTATATCTTGTATCATAGGTCTATATTACATGCAGTATACACATGTTTTGCACACATATGCATTATACATGCACATAAACCTACACCTATGTATGCCAAATCCTTATCTGTCTATGTTGTATGTGCATGTCTCCGCACACGTGTTCACATATAAACATACACATGTGTGTACACATGTGCATGTCTGTTTATGTTGTGCATGTGTGTATATACATGCCTGTGCATATGGACACCATAAACACATTACAAAGGAAAAAAGAAACAGTGCATTCCCTCTGGGAGCTTGCAGTCTAACAGGAGAGACAACCTGCACCTTGTTTTCTTTGTATCCCCAGCACCTAAAACATAGTAGGTGCTTAATAAATGCCTGTTGGTGATGGACTGACATTTGTGGTTGTGATCTCAAACCACCCATCTCAGTTACTTCTCTCCACTCAGTATCTTGCACACACCAATCTGTGCAGATCTTGTCTCTCTTATTTGAGCGGAAGTTCCTTGAGGGCAGAGGCCATGTGGGCTCTTCTCTTCCTCCAGCACTTTAGTCACTGCTAATAGATGCTTGTTAATTACTGATTGAAGATGATTATGGGAACCTGGAGCAAAGACCAGGGGCCTGAGGTTCATAGGAGCCGACTCTGAACCTCAGAGAAATAGCCTTGTGATCCTGTTGTGCTCAGATGCTGAGGCCCTCCTTTAGTGAGGTGGGCTGGTCATGGGTAGAGAGTGAAGGATCTCTTAGACAGCTGTGTGAGTTACTGCTATATTCCCACAGTTGAGAGAAATGGAGGCCCGTTCCCAGCATGGGCTCCCTAGGGTAGGCCAAGTCACACAGAATGGGATATGGATGGGTAAGTCATAAACTGCCTCACCAGAGGGGACTCTCCCATCATGAACTCACATGGGAACCTGCCTTTGGCTCCATATGCTCACTTGGCTGACCACTCTTGACACTGCAGGCCAGAATTTCGTTTTGGAAATATACCAGAAGAAGAAAGTTGTATTAATATGGTGGAACATGAATTAGGCAGAATTACTAGAAAGGCAGCTTTCTGACACCCTAGCCATGACTTCATCAGTGTGGACGTTCCTTCCCTAACCAGGGAACTCACTACCTCTCAAAGCAGACCATTCCACTTTTGGCCAGCCATAATTGTTCAGAAGTTTTTCCTGACATCCACCTAAAATCGTCTTTTTCTGTAAGTCCCCGGACCCCACCCTTGCTCTTTGCTCTGCCTTCTGCAGAGTGAGTCTCAACATCCTTCCACATGTCAGTCATTCTACCACTTAGAGCCAGCTATCCTGTCTCTTTAATCTTCTCTTCTCCAGGCTCCATTTCCACCTTCAAACAGATCAATGAATCAATCAACAAGCATTTATTAAGCTCCTACTATGTGCCAGGTACTGAGGATACAGAGATAAAATCACCAGGACCTGTCCTTAAGGAGCTTATATAGGAGGACAACGTGCAAAAACATAAAAGTGTACACAAATACATAGAAAACACAAGGTAATATGAGGGACAGAGGCATTACCAGTTTTGTTTTGTTTTGGTGGGAGGGTATAGATAAAGAAAGACTTCATAACTTCAACTGGTCCTCATATAGCATGAGCTCAGGTCCTTTATCATCTCAGTTGCTCTTATGAGGCTGTTCTGAATGGAAGGTACAGAGTAGGCATTTGATAAATTCTTGAATGGATAAATTAATCAATGAATGAGAATCAGGCCATTGAAAACCCAGATAATCTGATGGCATGTCTCAGACACTAGAGATTTCAGAAGAAATGGTTTCTCTTTTGAAATAGCTTAGAAATGAATAAAAATCCTCATTTCAAACAAAATCAGCCCAGCCATTCCAAAACATTCCATGTGAGCAGATGGGCTATTAGGTCACTCTGCTTTTATAACTCCGCAGCATTTTCAGAGGCAAGGAGAAAATGCCCAAGTAAACATATTACATTTTTAGAACAGCCAGGTGAAAAGAACAAGGGGGCTCAGAGGAGATGCCAGAAAGAAGAGAGAGATGGAAAGACAGAAATGCTCGTTTGCAGAGACTGCAAAACCCTGGAGGACGGATACCAAACCCAGAGGTTTCACTTAAGAGGACTGATGAAAACAACCAAAGGCAGGGTAAGAGTTTTGGCAGCTCGGAGGGAAAAAGACAACATAGATTCTAGAAGGACTTCATGTTGCTCCCAATCTGGATTTTCAACACAGGTCAGGGGAGAGGTTAGATTGGAGAGAAATTAATTTAAAACTCCCAGATACTGGTGTCACTCTGCATGATCTATTGCCAGCCAGCACATGTGGAGAGAAAAGAAAGACATCTTCTGAATGGTTCTGAGTAACGAGGCTCTGATACCTTAGGCCACCATAGGTCATGTTAAGGCAAAATGTGTCTATTTCAAAGGGAGACCGAAGGGGATAAACGTCCAAAGGGGTGATTGGCCAAAGCTGAGTCTACAAAAAAAGTGCTGGGGTAGCCATTCCAAGAAAGAATGCCTCCTGCTTTGCGTGGCTCAGGAAATTTACCTCTTCAGCTGCATGATCATTCACATCCAGCCAGGCTCCAGGACTCCTCAGTGGCCATGGGACACACTCGGCTCATTCCTGCCAACCTCTCTGACCCCTCCCTGTTCCCTGGATTCATCTCAGGTTAGTGTCTGCGGGTTCATCTTGGCTCTTCTGTTAGCTGATAAGCTCCTTGAGAGCAGGGGCCATTTCTTAAACTCTGTGTCTCTTTATTCTCCCCATTCTCAACATCTTATGACCCTGACATGGGCACAGAGCAGGATATCAATGATCACATGCTAATCTCCACTCCAGATGCCCCCTCCTAACCCTGATTTCTCAAGAGTTCTCCTTTTCCAGCCCCACCTCTTGGATCCTCCAACTTCCTCCCAAGGCTTAGTTCAGGTACCATCTCCTCCAAGAAGCTATCTCTGATTTTTCTATTGTTTGTTCTCCTCCCCATCCCCATTACTTGGTATTTATTTTGTCTAGATTTGTATTTATCTAGTTTGCGTACTTATCTGTGTATTCATAGTACACATATTGTTCCTCTAGCTTCTTAAGGGCAAAGATTGCTTTTCATTTTTGTCTTTGTATTGCCCGCACTTAGCATAGTGCCTGGCACACAGTATGTACTTGATAAATGTCATCTTGAATTCTATAAGAATCATCACCAAAGGATAAATCCACTTTTATGTGAAATTGTGGGCCTCTGGGAGAAGCAGGAGTGGAGGATAGAATGGAGGGAAGAACACAAAGAGCTTTACCTCCCCCAAGCACTCTGGGCTAGTAGAGAGGAGTTGAGTGGGTTCTAATAATATGGTCAGAATTGTCCCCATGACACACTGCCGTTCAGTCCAAGAATTCTCATCTGTTTCTTGTCTCCAGTCAAAGGACAGCAGTGAGCTGGGTGAGGGAAGGCAATGAGGATGACCATGAAACTCACCAAGTGCTCGCTGGCCCCCTTGCCATGGCCTGAGACCTGCTGGCTTTGATAATACTCTAACTGCTTCTCAGCTAAATCGACCCGTTGTAAGAGGTTCTCAATGAAATTCTGTAGTCTGGCTTTTCCCTGGACTTCCTTCTCCGCAGCCGCTTCAAGGAAATGGTTGAATGTGACAACTTCTCTAGAAGGCAAAAATGGCAGAACAAAGAATGGAAAAATTTGATAAAATACATACTGCAACGTATACCCCTTGGCCTAGTATTTAAAGTCCATCATAAGTGACTCAAACCTACTTTTCTGCTCTTATTTCTAGTTACTCTTTCTATATACACACATTCACACACACACACACACACACACACACACACACACACACACACACACCCCTTCCAGCCATACTGGACTATTAGCCTGTATGTGACATTTCATTCCTACCTCCACGTCTTTGCACAGGCTGCCTTCTGTACTTAGAATGCAACCCCACCTCAAGGACATAATACAAACTCCTCCACTTGACATTTAAAGGCCTTCACAGTCTGCTTGTAACCTCCCTTCCCAGCCTTATTAGACACCACTCCCCTTGATGCCTTTTTCAGTGCAGCCAAATGGCCCTGTTGCTTTTTCTCACATTCTACCTCTGTTGTTCAGTCATTTTTCAGTGGTGTCCGACTCTTCGTGACCCCATTTGGGGTTTTCTTGGCAAAGATACTGGAGTGGTTTGCTGTTTCTTTTGCCATTTTCCTCTGCCTTCCTCAGTTTACTCACATGTAAAATGTGAGCGTTGGACTAGACTCTGTAATAAGGATCTCCTTCATAAATGAATTAGACTAGATGGCTGTTGACATTCCTTCCAACTTATAAATTCCATGATTCTACAGCCTCTGAGTTCCCATCCAGCTTGTCTGGAATTCCACGATTCTCTTGGACAAGTCGAGTCAAATGAATAAGTCCATTCCCTGACTTGTACTTACGAGGCCAATAATCTCCAAACCCTCATAAATGTCCTCAAAAGGACCCAGTTGTTCTCTCGCCTTCCCTAGTTTTGCTACATGATTTGGAACATAAGGAGATGTCACTACATGACAACTTAATCAAGGTCCATTTTATTACTGGAGATATATCTTTTAATCCTATAATTTTTGTTGCTGCCGAGGTCACCTAAAATAAGAAAATCTGGAACTCAAAATTATGTAGAACCGTGTGTGGTAAACTAAAAATAAAAAAATATTAAAAAAAAAGAAAAGAAAAAAAATAATCAACATAAATCCTCAGAGGCCAAAAAAAAAAAAAATAACACTTAAATATTCACAAAAATACACCTCCCAATTGTAAAGTGTTGTGCCATCCAGCAGAAGGAGTTCCTCACGGTCTCACTCAGGCAATTATCTTTCATCATTATCTTCCTTGAACAGGAAGAAGGATTATCCTTTGAATTTCAACCAACTTTGCAAGGTAGCAAATCCTATACCTGTCTGATCTCCTCAGGCACAATGGCTCAAATCATATACCCGTTGCCTGAGCAGGACTTTTGACAAAAGGAGTAATGAAATATGGGTTGGTTGGAGGGATGAATTATTCCTGGTCCAGCTATTCCGGAGAACAACTATGTCTACAAAAGTCACTGAATTGGGCATACTCTTTGACTCATTGATACCACCACAAGGCCCATACACCAAAGAGATCAAAGAAAAAGGAAAAGGTCATCTTGGACCAAAATATTTAACGCGCCTTTCTTTGTACTGGCAGAGAACTGGAAACTAAGAGGGTGTCCATCAATTGAAAAATGGACGAATAAATTAGGGTATGTGAATGTAATAGAAAATTATTGTACCATAAGAAATTATGAAAAGATAAGTTCAGAGAAACCTGAGGTTTGTATGAACTGATAAAGAATGAAGTAAGCAGAACCAGGAGAACAGTTTATGTGATAACAACGTTGTAAAGACAAACAACTTTGAAAGACTTAAGAACTATGATCAATGCATTATCCATGATTTTAGAAGACCCATGATTAAAAATTCTATCCAATGCCTGACCAAGAGAGAACACACTCAGGCTACAGAAGGAGAAGACATTTTTGGACATGAGTAATGTAGGAATTTGTTTTGTCTGGCTATGAGTATTGGCTATTTTCAGGTTTGTTTTTGTTTTGTTGTTGCTTTTCTTTCCATCTTCCATCTCTATGCCTTGTACCAGCTGGCCCCCATGTCTGGAACGCTCCCCCAACCCCCATCACCCCCATCTATTCAAAATCCTTGGCTTCTTTCATGACTCAGCTCAAATGCTACTTCCTAAGGGGGTTCTTCCCATCCCTTCTGCCACCTCCCACCCCCACCAAAGCCTTCCCCTTTAAAGTTACCATCTCCTATGTGTCTTGCATAAACCTACTGATACACAGTACGTATGATACATATGTTCTTGTTGTTTGTTGTTGAGTTGTTTCAATCATTTCCAACTCTTTGTGACCCCATTTGGGGTTTTCTTGGCAAGGATACTGGAGTGGTTTGCCATTTCCTTCTGAATGCTTATTTTACAGATGAGGAAACAGAGGCAAACAGGGTGAAGTGACTTGCCCAGGATCACACAGCTAGTAAGTGTCTAAGGCAAGATTCGAACTCAAGAAGATGAGTCTTCCTAATTCCAAACCCAGTACTCTATCCACTGTGCCACCTCACTGACCCAAATTTTTTCCTACCTATCCTTCAAAGGCCAACTCAAAGTGCCACACCTCTTCTAGAAAGCCTTGCCTGATTCCTACTTACCTCAGAGACAATTTTCTTCTCTAGATCTCCCACAGCATTTTGATTGGCATGTCTTTATCATGTTAAACCAGGCATTATAGTTTTCATTGGGCAGCTGGGTGGCCCAGTGGATAGAACGCCAGGCCTAGAATCAGGAAGATTCATCTTCCTGAGCTCAAATCTAGCCTCAGACACTAGCTTGTGTGACCCTGGGCAAGTCACTTCACCCTGTTTGCCTCAGTTTCCTCATCTGTAAAATGAGTTGGAGAAGGAAATGGCCAACTACTCCTGTATCTCTGCCAAAAAAACCCCAAATGGGGTCATGAAGGGTCAGACACAAGTGAACAAGGACATGCTATATAAATGCTGGCTATTGTGTTGTTATTATTATGCTGTTTCTCTGCCCCCCCCCAGCACTTAGCACATTGCTCAGCACACAGTAAGTGCTTAATAAATGCTTTTTGGTTGATTGATGGCTCCTGTCATCTTTGATTCCCCAGGGCATGGCTTTCTTTTCAAAGACCCATGCCACATATTTCTCAGCAGTCTGTATCCTTTTGTTTTTCACCTGTAGGCAAACTCTCAGACATACTTAACAATCCACCTTGGGGGTGCTGGCTTGTTCCCTCATCTGTCCCACATAGATCTTCTTTGCTGGCTGCCTCTATGGAGATGCTGAGGGGATAGACCCAACTTTTTCTAGTCATTTCATCTTCTTTCCCTGGTCAACCTTCCTCATTTTCAGGGCTTCCTTATTTATACTGGCTTTCCTTCTTTCACTTGTCTCATTCCACTTCATCCTAGGCCCTGCTTTGAAATATATGGTACCTGGAGGGAGGATGACCTGGGTTCCATCCTACAGAACCTCAATTAGGCAGGAAATGCTTATTCAGGGACCAGTAAGAAACAGTAATGCTGTTCTTGGACACCTGGGAGGGTTTACTCTTTCATTCATTGGTTCAGCTAATTATTCAATCAGTCAGGCACCTGCTGAGCACACAGCTCTGTGCTAGGCACCAGAAGAGGAAGAAGGATGGGTTTAAAGGAGAAAGGATCACACAAACCACCTAGTCCAACCCCATTGTTTGGCAAATGAAGGAAACTGAAGCTTCAGGAGGCTAAATTTCCTGCTCAGGGTCACAAAAGGAGTGATCAGCAGAGCCAGTATACAACCTTGGCTCTGGCAACTCCCTGCTCCTCACCACACTGCCAGGGAAAAAAGGAGGATGTCTGCCTTTGTGCAGATTCAAGTCTAACTGAGGCAGTGGGGGTGGCGCTGGGGGGAGATGAATCACTAGGCAGAATGAGCACTGGACCTAGAGCCCTGGAGCCAAGAGAGACCCAGCTACCAGTCTTGTCTTAGAAGCTTTGTGACGATGGGCCAGTAAGTCAATGTTCACTCTAAACCTCAGTTTCTTCATGAGGATAAAATCCTCGAGAACCTGCCATGCAGGGTTGTTGTATGATTCAAATGAAAGACCATCTGTAAAGTGCTTTTCAAACCTTGAAGCACCATGTAATATCAGTGATATTCAGCCCCACAATCCCACTGGCAAGACCATGCCCTGAAAACATTACAGAGAAGAACCCCAAAGTACTATCTCTTCAAAATCTCCAGAACAATATTGTAAGTAATTATAAAAACAAAAAAAAACTGGAAACAACCAACAACAGGTATATAAATTGTGATACATTAATGGAATAGAAAAGAATGATAAAAGTTGGCCCTCCTAGGTCCTTACTGAGCAGTCCTAGGCAAGTAATTTCATTTTTCTCAACCTCAGTTTCCAACTCTGTAAAATGGGGACAGAGACAATGGTCAGAAGAAAAATAGACTTTTGTGGGACAGCATAAAAAAAGAGAGTGAGAATGATAAACAGGGGAAAATAGTACAGAGGCAAATGTACAATTAGTAATTATAACTGTGAATGTGAATGGGATGAATTCACCCATAAAATAGAAACAGAGAGCAGACTCCAACAATTTGTTGCTTACAAGAAATGTACTTGAAACAGAAAGATACAGACTGAGTTAAAATAAGAGACTGGAGCAAAAGTCCCCAAATTCATCAAAAGGGATGTCTATTCCAAGCATATGAAGTAAAAAAGGCAGGGGTAGAAATCAGACAAAGCAAAAAGTAAAAATAGAACTAATTAAAAGAGATAAGAAGGGAAACTACATCCTGAGAAAAAGTACCATAAACAATGAAGTGATATCAATACTAAACGTAAATGTACCAAATGGCACAGCATCCAAATTCTTAAAGGAAAAGTTAAATGAGTTACAGGTAGAAATAGACAGCAAAACTATACAAATGGAGGGCCTCAACAGAGCTACATAAATCTAGCCATAAAATAAATAATAAAGAAGCTAAGGAGATGAATGGAATTTTAGGGAAGTTAGATATGATAGACCTCTGAAGAAAACTGAGTGAGAACAGAAAGAAGTAGACTTTTTTTCTCAATAGAATGACACCTTTACAAAAACAGAGCATGTGTGAGAGCATAGAAACTTCACAAATTCATAAAAGCAGAAATATTAAATGTATCCTCTTCAGAACATAATTTACTAAAAATTATATTCAATAAAGGACCAGGGAAACAAATTAAAAATTAATTGGAAAATAAATAATCTAATCCTAAAGAATGAATGGAACAGAGAACAAATCATAAAAATAATCAATAATTTAATTAACGAGAATGACAACAATGAGATAACAAACCAAAATTTGTGAGATGTAGCCAAAGCAGTACTTGGAGGAAATTGTATATCAATAAAAGAGAGAAAAATGAGAGACAAATGACTTGTACATGTAACTAAAATAGTTAAAAATAGTTTAAAAATAATAAAAATAGTAAAAAAAAAAACCCTTAAAATAGTTTAAAATAGTTAAAAACAGCTATAATAGTTAAAAATAGTAAAAAAGTTTTAAAATAGTAAAAAATAATTTAAAAAGAACAAATTAAAAATGTCCATTAAACATCAAAATGGAAATCCTGAAAATCAAAGGAGAGATTAATAAAATTGAAAGTTAAAAAAAAACCATTGAATTAATAAATAAAACTAGGTACGAGTTTTATGAAAAAAAACTACAAAATAAATAAACCATTGATTTTTTTAAAAGGAAGAAAACCAAATTACCGGTATTGAAGAGTAAGTGTTAAAGGTTAGATTTGAACCAGGTCCTGTGATTCCAAAGTCAGATTCCACTTCACCTTTAGAACTGAAATGTCTTTGGGCTTCCCTAAAGTTGAAAATGATGTCCCCTTAGCATTCAAAACTCAGTTCCTATGCAGATGGGCATTAGGCACAGAAAACCATTTCCTGACCTCTTAACATATTCATTTGGTTAAAAACCAGAGTCAGGATGACCTGGGTTCAAATTTTATCTTTGACATTTATTGTTGTATTAGTTGAGTGACCATGGACAGGCCACATAATCTTCCTAAGCCTCAGTTTCTCCATCTGTAAAAGGGGAATCATAATCCCTGTGGCTCCTACCTGTAGAAGCACAAATGAGATAAGGTGCAGGCCTTGCTGGATTCTGCTGGTGGTGTTTGGCCCACTGTAAACAGAATGGCCTTTGTTTTCTTTGAGTGACTCAGTTTATCTCATTGAGCCTTGCTGGGTGCTGGGCCGCAGGCCCAGAGCCCTGTTAGGTGTGGAACCTTGGTGGGGTAGAGCTAACTCCAGGGAGGGCCTAGTTTACATGTCTGGGATAGCAGAGACTTTTTTTTTCCCCTGAACTAAATGAATGATCTGAAGTTCGGGGTGCTGGTTTTTTCCCCTGAACCACCTGAATGCTGTCTGTATGCTCCCCTGAACTAACTGAATGCTGTCTGTATGTTGGATTAAAGTGGGCTCGTCAACCCCTTCACCTTGCTTCCCTTGATTGGGCAGATTGAAAGAACCTGTGCTTTCCCACCTTGCTGGCAGAAGCTGTGGGTGGATCTTACACCCCCACAGAGGCTGCTAGCCGGATTGTTAAAAACAGCTTCCGTTGGAGCCAGAGACAGCTACAGCTGAAGCTGAAGCAGGAGCTGCCGGCAGCAGAGCTGACCCACGTGTGGACCGAGGAGTGCTGAGCAAGGACTTGAGGCCAGTGGGTAATCTTTTTACCGTAGAGGGGAAGCATGTATATGATTTTGCTTTATACCATCATGCTTCTCTGTGGCCTCCTGGTTACTCTTGTGAGGCGAACTTATTGGGCCTGGAAGCTTTTGATCAAAATATCAAAACGGGGATGCTGGTTCATGGGTCTGTTACTTTGGAGCTTAAATATATGCTTTAATTCTTCTGCCTCCTACCTAGAGAATTCCTTATATCCTGCGGTTCTGAACCTTCCAGACATATATATGATTCTCTTTGAAATCATAAATTCTGCCTTCATAATATACCCACTCTCCCCAAAATGACCTTGCATTGACTTATCTGGGCACATCTTGTGTTCTCCTCAATCCCCACAGAATGCAAGCATTTATTGGCACCACTGTGGCCAGACACTGTGCTAAGCTCTGGGGATACAAAGAAAAACACCAAAAAAACAAAACAATAAACAAAAAACCCCATTCCTGCTCTCAAAGTTGTTTTCTCTTAAAGGGCAAAGCATTTAAAAAATACTCTGTAACAAACAAAAAGGATGTGTAGAATGAGGCCTAAATAGAGTAATTGTGTTACTCCCTTGTCCCATCGAGCACATCCTTTAAAAAAGCATCCCTCAGTCTTAGACAGGCCTCTTTCTTGTTCTTTACATAGTAAAATGCCTGTGTTGGCTGAAGATCGCTGAATTCCCAATAAAAGTTTTTAAAAGGATGAAAGCCTATGGCTGGTGCAGCCCCCATCACTTTTTACCTTGTCTCTCCAGTGCCCAGTACAGCATTAAACAGGAGGCCCTGGACCGAGCCTTGCTGACCTAAACTGAATGCAGACCACCACCCTCCCTGCCCACCCACCGTGTGTAATTTCTGCCCACTGTCCCCTCTTCTAGAATCCTTCCTGGTTTCTCTTGCTATCTGGAAGAGATCTGTGGATCACATGAGCTGCTGACAATTTATTCTCCCTCTCACTGCCTTTGGTTGATCATTGAGTCAATATCAAGAGGCAGTGTGACACAGCGGTTAGAGAACCAGCCTGGGAATCAGGAAGCCCTGGGTTCAAGTCTGTTCTGATACTGGCAGTGTGACCCTGGGCAAGTCACCTAACTGTTCAGGGCCCCTGGCAACTCTCTATGATTGCAAGTTACAAAGCAGGTGTCAGTCTGTATCAGCTGTTCACTGGGGTCCCTTATCCCAATGAAATCATAGGTTCAGACCAAAATTAAAAGAATGAAGCATTCAGCAAACAGCTCCCCCCCCAAAATCCCTCTTTTCTTTTTATACTAAACTTTGTTAGCTTGCTCCTCACCTCCCTTTAACTAATACACACACACACACACACACACACATACACATACACACACACACAGATGCTCACATACATGCATACACACATACATCAAATAACCACCAAAGTATGCCCATCGTCTTCCGATCCACAGGTTCAAAAACTAGAAACTTGAAAAAACAATAGGAGAAATCCTGGAGGTCAAAATGAATTTGGTTACTGATCACATAAGTCCTTAGACAGTGGTGAGTTCGGTCATACAGGAAATATCTACACAGAAGTCAACTCCTCCCTGGACAGTAGGAAGTTGCCACCAAGTATGTGGCCTCCTCAAGATTGATAAAAAGAACTAGGGCTCTTGGCCGACAACACCTCCTAGGGTATAAGTGAATTGTGCACACCCTCTTGGTTGATCAGGATACAGAAAAGTTTTCTGGACCAGAAAAATTTAGAAACAAGTTCTGCCCCTTTACGCAGGCAAATCTGACACTTCAGATCTACCACACTTGGTTGAAGCCATGCCAAGATGGCTCAGATGCAAGATGGAGATGACAACCTACAATGCTGCCCCATTTGCATAAATACCAGTTAGGAAGAAATAAATACCAGCCCTACCCAACCAGAATGGAAGCCAATTAAAAGTGAGATAATTTTTATCAACCTGCTGCCTAGATTTACCAGCCCAGGGCAGGCAGGCGGTAGTTGCTTGTGTAGCTGATAGGGTGTGAGTCCAAGCTAATTAAATGGAGAGGGGCTGAGCCGGTGAAACAAGCAAGTACTGTGTCCAACATCCACCATCTGCTCTGCTCGAGACAGACATGGGCCTGCATGATTGGATGACAATGGAGGGTTTAGTGCTGGCTGCTGGCAGCCTGGCCAGCACTGGAGACAGAGGACCTGACTGAGGTGGGGGTAGACAGTTTTTGACTCTCTGTGACCCCACTTAGGGTTTTCTAGGCAAAGATACTGGAGAGGTTTAGTAGAGGTAGATGACATCTGGTTCATCATCATAAGACTCTGGGCGTCGACACCCCTGAGGAGGGCAATTTAAAGTGTTGTCAGAAAAGGAGGATAATAATAGGTCTGGGCCTTCTTTTAAAGTTTCACCTGATGGCCCCACCATTTCTCAACACCTCTGGTATCTCCTAGTATCTCCTTCCACCTTCATCTCTTTGAAAGTGTTGGTGAAGGCCATTCTGAAATGAAGTAGGCTCAGTATCACACTCAAGTCTGAGGAGAACAGATCCAAGGGCCAGCCAAAGGCATGTCCCTGATCTTCTTCACCCATGACATTCCACCTCCTGAATCTAGGCCATCCTCAGGCCTGGAACATTCTCCCTCCAGCATCCTTAAAACCCTTGGTTTCTTTCAAAGCTCAGCTTGAAGGCACCGCCTACATGAAGCCTTTCCTGATTCCCACCTGCCAGCACTCAGAACCCTCCCTCCTAATATTACCTTGCATTTGTGTATGTGTGAAAATAGCTATACACAACATACATGTACATACACACAATCTATATGTACACAGTGTATATTTGTACGTTGTCTCTTTTAATAGAATGGGAACTCCTTGAAGGCAAGGAATGGTTCATTTTTGCTTTTATATTCCCAATGCTTGGCACATAGATGTTTAATAAATGGTTACTGATTGATTGGTAGACTCAGGCTACCATGCCAAAAGTGAAAGCCAAGGTTGAATAGGGAATAAGTACCACAATGGGGCTTCCAACCCATGTGCTCTGACTCCAAACCCAGTGTCTTTAGGACAACTGGTTTGAGGGATAGCAGGACAGGGAGAAAAGTCCTAGACTACAAATCCGGGGAGTTGGAGTCCAGGCAGAGCCATAGTCAGGGCAGGGCAGGTGGGACCTGCCCCAGGATGGAAAGCACAGAGTGTTGTCAGCACCTTTCTGAAAGGGGCTTCTTCCCATGGCTTCCCTCAACCCTGATGACCTCAGCCACCAGCCACCATGTTCCCTCCCTACTTCTGTCTCAGGAAAGGCCCCTGCCATGCCTCTCTTCACTCTCAGAGGCCTCAACTCATCCTCTAGATTTTTCCTCCTCCTCCACAGTGACCTGGCTCCCCGCCTACTTCCAGCTCCCCTCATGTTTCATTTTTCCCCATCAGAACGTAACTGCAGGAGAGCAAGAGCTCTTTTGTCTGTATGTGTATATCCAGTGCTTAGCCCAGTTCCTGGCACATGGTAAACACTTAATAAATGATCCCTCTATCATCTATCTATATTTTATCTATATCTCTATGCACCATCTATCTGTATCTCTCCGTCTATGAGCTATATCTCTATGTATAGGACGTATATATGTATGTGTGGATGGATGGATGGATGAATGTAAGTATGGATGTATCTATGTATCTATCTTCTATCTATCTATCTATCTATCTATCTATCTATCTATCTATCTATCTATCTCTGCCTGTGGTGGTCTGCCTCTTCCCCTCAGCAGCCATACTTTCAGTTAGATAGAAACTTGGGGTGTCCCAGGTAAAAAATCCACAGGATGCATTTCCTCCTCCAGTGACCAAGCCCCCAGACCCTACTCGGGGCTCCTGTCCCTCACTAGCTGGGTGACTTCTACCACATGCCCAACCCCCACTCTTCCAGCAATAGAAACTCATCCCCTGAGGCAAGTCAACAGCCTCACTGGCCTTCAGTTTCCTTATCTGTTTATAGATATTGGATGATCTCTCAGGTCCTGTCTGCCTCCAACATTCAGTGCCATTTTACATCATCTTGTTGCCCAGACTGCTTCGATTTGGTTGGGGGTGGGAGGGTAAGGGTTAGCAGTAGACAGTGGTGGGGATGAGGAATCTGCGATTTTATAAGAGTGTAGAAATTCTAGTGTAGAAACTCAATCTCCAGATACTAACCCCAAAACCTGTCTGTAACTTAAAATATTAAGAGAGTCACCAGGACACTGAAACATTAACTGACTTGTCCTCAGACACACGTTAGTGTGTATCAGAGGCAGCATTTTAACCTGAGTCCTCCTGATTCCAAGGCCGGACCGCTTATTTGCTCCTCCTGTTCCCACCATGCCCTTCTCTCTCTCCCCCCACCCCATTAAAATCCTACCCACCCTTCAAGACCAAGTTGACATTTGGGGGAGGGTAAAGGAATCATTTACTGAAAGTTGAAACTGAGAAATCCTTTAGTCCATGCCCATCATCTTACAGAGGGAGAAGCAGCGATCAGATCAGTTGAGGTGACTTGCCCAAAGTCCCATTGCCAGTTAGGGGCAGAGGTAAGATTTGATTGCAGAGATAAGTCCTGAGACTCTGAGTCCAGGGCTCCTTGCAGCACACCATATGCCTTGGGATCTTCCAGTCTATTCCTCGCCAAGGTAACCAGCGCCTTCTCTGGATTTCTCTACCACCAGAATCTGTGGCTCATAACTCAACACAGGGTTCATCAAAGTATCAGAGTTAGATAGCTAGATTGATCTTCTGAAGTCATCCAGTCTAACCCCTCATTTGTCAAATGAGTAAACCAAGACCTAGGGCAGGAAAGTGAGTACTTGCCTAAGATTCAAAACCAGGTCTTCTAACTTCAAATCCAAGACTGTTTCTGCTATACTCTATTATAGACTTTGAGGATCTTCAGATGATCTTGGTGAGGGGAGCGGGTCACGTCTAAGTCTTCCACACATCTTACTTCTCACGCCCACCTAACAAGTCAGCCTGATTCCGCCTCAGCCACATCACTTGTGTCTGTCCTCTTCTCTCTGTTCCTGCCACTGCCAGTTTAACCCAGTCTCTCACTATCATCTACCTGCACAATTTCCTCTTAAGATTTTTGATGCTTGCTGATTGGTTGCTTACCGGTGTCCCTGCTTCCAAATCTCTACCTCCTTCAAACCTTTCTTTACACTGCTGTCGCATCAGTCTTCCTTCATCACAGATCTAATCATGTCTCAAAATTCTATTTCCTCAAAGCAAAGCTGAAACTCCTTTGTCTGGCACTATGCTACAGCCACACTCACCATCCCAGTACCTACCCCACACTTGCCAATGTCTGAGCTTTATCCTTGCTGCTCCTTATTCCCATAAGGTTCTCTTGCCCTCTCTTTGTGTACTGAATTCTCATTCAGTCTTTAAAGCCCTCCTCCCACAGGATTCAAATATCTCAGAGCTGGAGGGGGCCCCAGGAGCTGTCTAGTTGAATTCATAATTGAGTAAGAATCCTCTCTGTATCAAAGCCAACAAGGAGTAATTCAATCTTTGCTTCGAACGCTCTGATGGGGACTCCCAAGGCAGCCCGTTCCCCCTCTGGTCAACTCAAATGGTAATTCCTCCGACTGGATCTGGGACCACATGGAACAAGTATAATTCCTCTTCCATATAAGACCACTTCAAATACTTGAAGATAGCTATCATGTAACCCCCTCACAAGTGTACTCTTTTGAGAATGAATATCATTCACTCATTCAGCAACTAAGTTGTGCCAGGCTTCATACTACACAAAAAGAATACAAAGGCAATAAATGGAAGTCTCCCCGATCAAGGAGATTAGATTCTATTCTCATTCTCCACAGTAAACACTGTCAGTTCCTTTAATTGATCTTCACTTGGCTTGAACTCAAGGTCCTTCAATAACCTGCTTCTCCTCTTCTGAACAGTGTCAAGCTCACCAGATTTCAAAGTATGCCACAAGGCAGGAATCACCAAAATGATTTGGTATGGGGGAAGAAATAGAAAGGTTGACCAGCAGAACAGACTAGGTATACAACATTCAGAAGCAAAGATACTTAGTAGCCTGGTGTGTTATAAACTCAAAGATCATACCTACTTGGCCAAGGACTGGTTATTTAACAAAAACAGCCAGGAAAACAGTATGGCAGAAATCAGGTTTAGACCAGCACCTCATACAATATACTAGGATTGGGTTCAAAGGGATATATGACTTTGGTATCAAGGGCACAGAATTTGTTACCAAGCATGGCATCACAAAAGATCAAAGGACTATTATTATTACAAAAAAAACTGAACTTTTTTCACAAACAAAAATGACAAAGTTGAAATCAGAGGGGAAAGTCACACTAGCAGGAAAAAAAAAACAAAACTTTGCAGCAAGTTTAGCTGGGAAAGATGTCATTTCCAAAACAGATAAAGAATTAATTCAAATTTATAAGAATAAGAGCCATTCCCCAGTTGATAAATGGTCAAAGGATAAGAACAGATAGTTTTTAAAGGAAGAAACTGAAGCTATTAATCAACAGTCATGTAAAAAAAGCTCCAAAATAACTACTAATTAGAAAAATACAAATTAAAGCAATTCTGATGTTCCACTTCATACTCCTTTAATTGGCAAAGCTGACTAAAAAAATGAAAATGATGATTGTTGAAGGAAAATGGTCCCATTAACATGCTGTTGAGAGAAGCTAGATAGCTCGATGGGTAGAGCATGGAGCCTGAAGTCAGAAAGACCTGAGTTCAAATCATGCCTCAAATACTTACTAACTGTATGACCTTGGCCAAGTCACTTCACCCTGTTTACCTCAGTCTTCTCATATGTAAAATGAGCTGAAGAAAGAAGTGGCAAACCACTCCAGTGTCTCTGCTAAGAAAACCCTAAATGAGGCCATGAAGAGTCAGACACGACTGAAAAACTACTGAACAACAAAACTGAACTGAGTTGAATTTAGTTGTCAGATTTTGAAAGAAGAAAAATATGAAAGTGACAAATTAACAGAAAAGAAATAGAATTAATTTCTACTCTCCCTTAGTTCAGCAGTGAAAGCTACTATCTCAAATTATTCAATTATTAAACTTAATATTTGAAAACTCAGTTCTTGAAGACGTGTTCTTAGTTCAAACCCAACCATTTTCAGGAGACATTTCTCCAAACCCCTCCCTCCACAGTTTTAAGTATGTTCCCTGATGATATTAACTTCAACCTCCTAGAATATAGCCTGTATATACCTACTTATTTATATGTCATCTCCTCCTTTTGAATGTAAGTTCCTTGAGGGCAAGGAATATTTCTTGCCTTTCTCTTCATCTCCAGAGTTTGGCACAGTGCCTGTCACATATTAAGCACTTAATAAATTCCTATTGGCTTGACCCAACTCGTCTGTACCTAACGGGAGTATTAGCTGTGAATTTATAATTAAACTTGAAATTCTTTGTTGTACAAATACACAACAACAAACCCTGTGCCTTTCACAGAGCTATAACTAAAATGGTGCAATCGGGACTTTGTCACAGGGCAACACAGTTTCTAGGGGGCTGTCAACTTCAGCAACAGCAACAAAAAAAATTCTGCTTCTTTTGATTCACCTCAACACCCACCACTCATCCTCTGAAGGTGTCCCATGGTGCCCTGAGGCCTCTTTTCCACACCAACTTTGAAGAGGATTTGCTTTTCAACAGTTCATTTGAGAAAAAGTTTGCACTGCTTGCCCCAGGTTCATCTTTACACTCCTTGGCCCAATCTTCACAACTACTGGTTATGATTCTGGTCTTTCAAGTTTGAGTTGAAGGATGTTTCCTTTCCAGGAAACAATTTAAAAAAAAACACAAAGTGTGTTCCTTTGCTATTGCACTTTAAAGAAGACAATGCCTTAGGTCACCCTTCCATTACAAAACTGAGAGAAACTATCCCCACAGAAAGCATTTGCAGCCTTCCCCAATCTGACTCCAGTATTCTCTTCTAGGATTAACTCACATTACTCTCCTTCATCTACCCCATCTCCTGGACAAATTGGCCTTTTTATGATTCTCCAAACCTGCTGCTTCATCTCCAGCCTCTGTGCTTTTTCAGTCAGCCCCCCAATCCCTAGAATATACTCCTTGAGCTCTCAATACTATAGTTCTACCAGGCTATGATTCTCACCTCTACCTCTCAGAATCCCTAAATTCATTCAAGGCTCAGCTCATGTGCCACCCATGGGTGGCTTTTCCTGATATGTCCCCCACTCCCATATGCTAGCACTCTCTCCTTCTTCCTCAAATTATTGTATATATTTTGAGGCATCTAGCAATACAGTGGCTAGAGCATTGGACCTGGAAGCAGAAGACCTGAATTTGAATCCTGCTTTCAGATACTTACTATCTGTATGACATGGGACAAGTCACTTCACCTGTAAAATGAGGCCGATGATAGCACCTACCTCAGAGTTGTTGTGGAGAGCACAAGATGTAATGTATATGTAAAGGAACATTGCAAACCTTAAAGCATTCTATAAATGCTAGCTATTAGCTCTTCTAGATTGACAGGCTGCATCTCTCCCCGATACAGTGAAAACTCTGAGAGCAGGGGCTGTTTGTTTTTATTTTTGCATTCCTAGAGTCTAAGACATTGCCTTTTATTTATTTCCATATTCAGCAAACAAGTATTAAGTGCTTAGGGGTGTCTAGGGTGTTCAGCTGGTGTGGGGACTTGCCAAGCTCTTTTTGGGGCTGCTCACCCACCTATGGTATCTAACTTTTACCCAACTCTTACCTGTGGATCCAAGAAGCTGTAGCATGAGTGGCTGCCACATCCCCATAAACCACCTTGGCAGATGGGCTAAACCAGGTTCAGAGTAACTGACAGACCTCAAACCCATTGGTAATAGGGGGGTGTCGAGCCCAAGCATGTGAAGACTTCCTCCAGTGGAATGGGCAGACAAGAAAAATTTATTCCAACAGCCATTAAGGCAGCTGAAGCAGGCTCTGTGGAGCACTCAGAGCTTGGTCAGGCATCAAAGATACCAAGGTCATCCCCTGAATCCTGAACCATCAGTGGTTGGCTTGACCTTCGTCCTGCCACTGGACTTTGATGACTCAGGAAGACAGAGTGAGGCCAACAACTTTGTGTAACTCTGCCTCACTGAAATCCAATTCACACAGGAGCCAAGGCATCACCCCAGGATGTCATTGGGCCTCTTTGAAAATGAAGAAGAAACAACAAACAAATTAAATATCTAATAAGGGTCAAGCACAGCGCTGGCACCAAGAACACATACACAAAAATAAGGCAGCACCTATCCTCAAGAAGTTTACATTTTACTCTTCACCCAGGGATGGGGAACCTGCAGCCTTAAGGCCACATGTGTGGCCTTCTAAGTGTGGCCTTTTGACCCCAACTTCCTCCTTCACCCACTTTCCAGAGAAACCTAATTAACCTAAAGGTCAATCTCATCAATTTAAAAGGCTGTACTTGCATGCCTTCAGACTGATTCCATCACCTACAGGCTAATTTCATTGCCTGATGACCATTCCCATCACCTGTGGACTGATCACATCTCTCAATGATGTAATAGGAAGGAGCTGAAAGGACAATTACGCCACCTCCTCATTGAACCATCCAGTAATCCGAAGATAAACCTATGTTGCCTGAGATCTTGCACTGTCATCTTGTCAATCACTATGAGAGATCCTATCATCCTTAACTCCTTAATTTCCTAACATCCTCTTTGGTTACTGACAGACCATTGATGTCATTTATTGACAATTGCTAGCCTCACTAATAAATGGATCAGACTGGGCACTTTGTCTCTCAGAATTTCTCTTTCCACAACCAGTCAGAGCTGCTCCAATGAAACAGCCATTGGGTCACCTCTACCCCCACAATGAAATGTCAGAGAATTTCCATAGAGGGAGGATCTCTCGAAGACCACCCAGGAAGTCACAGAGAAGTTACAGGGTCATAGATTAAGAGCTGAGGCCAGGTTGCTCCCTGTGTGGATAAAGAACCTGAGGCCCACACACAGAGGAAGTAGTAGAAACAGAATTTTAATCCAAGGTCCCTGACTCTAAATCCAGCATTCTTTCCTTCAGACCAAACTGGCTATGATATATGTCAGTAGAAAGGGGACCCCAGGGGGCAGCTAGGTGGCGCAGTGAGTAGCGCACCGAGTCAGAAGGACGTAAGTTCAAATCTAGCCTCAGACACTTGACACACTTACTAGCTGTGTGACCTTGGGCAAGTCACTTAACCCCAATTGCCCTGCCTTCCCCCCCTCAAAAAAAAGAAAGAGGACTCCAAAAGACAAGTCCTGGAAGTATTAATTATTCCCACTAAGAGAGAGCACAGGAACCTAGATCTAATCCAATCCTTTCATTTTAAAGATGAGGAAAATGATTGATGGAAATAGAAAAGCAAATGGAGAGCAGAACAGTAACTAGGGCAGGGCAAGCAGGGCTGTGTTCAAGGCCCTCAGTAGTACTTCTCCTCCTCCTCCCCTGTCCATTTTCCTACCTGAAGCAGCAGTAAAGTTGGCCTCATTTCCTCTAGAAAATTCATGATAACCTATGGGTGTTTTTGTTGTTCAATCATTCCAGCTGTGTCCATGGCAAAGATACTGAAGGGGTTTACCACTTCCTTCTTCTGCTCATTGTATAGATAGACATGGAGGCAAATGGGGTTAAGTGACTTGCCCAACGTCACACAGCTAGTTAAGTATCTAAGGCCGAATTTCAACTCAGGTCTTCCTTGATTCTAGGCCAGCATTCTATCTACTGTGCCACCTAGCTACCAACCTATCCCTGCCCACTTCCCCATACCTCCAACACCCTGGGTGAATTTACCCATTCCAACTCATGCCAGGTTTAGAAACTGCTAGATTGAATAGCACCAAAGAACTCATCCCTAGATCTCTCATTAGCTAAACAAGGACTTAAAAATAAAGTTTGCTGTCTATACACCCTCGAGTCATTGAGAATGAAAACTGGTCACCCAATTTTAGAAGCCGGACCCTCCCCTTCCCGCCCTTGTCACTCACTCTTCTTTCCGGAGAAGCTCCTCTTCAGACTCAGTAAGCCGTTGCCGCAGCACAGCAATCATCTCCACCGCCACATCCACCTGCTGATTCAAGGCCCTCTCTCGCCTCTGAACTTCCTGTTTTTTCTGAGTCAGCTGCACAAAAGCTGCCCTGACTTCCAACAGTTCTGCGGTCTTTTGTGCGAGCTCTTTGGTCAGCTTGTCAATCCTCTTCTCGATGGTCTTGTCCACTGCCTCGACCATCCGATTGAACTTTTCCCTCACGTGGGCCTCAAAGGAAGCTTTGGCATCCGCAGTGGGCAGCCCAGGGCTGGACCTTGGGCCACCCAAGGAGTCTATAGAAGTGTAGATGGGGAGGAAAGACACGGGTCTCTCCGCCACCACCTGGAGGGACTTCCTATCCTTCAGGTTTTCCCGGGACAGGTTACACAAGTTCACATAGCTTGATTTCTGCTTGACCGCTTGGCCACCGCTCCCCAATTTCAGGGGCTCTGATGAAGTGATCAGGTCTGGGTCTTTGAGGGGAGAAAAGAGGCTGCATTTTGTCATGAGGCTCCTCTCTTCATAACTGTGGTTGAACTCCAGATGGGCCCTCAAGGAAGACAAGCTTCTAAAGCGGGTATGGTCTCCACACCGTGGGCAGCGGAATGGTAGGCACACAGCAACATTTTCAAATGACTCTTGCCAGGGGTATCTATTTTCCTCAAAAGCCTTCTGTTGCATTACTCTAAAAATCCTGGAAGAGGGGTGGGGAGAAAGACCAAAGAGTTTCGATGTATATTCAAATGCCACAGATATGCAGGATGTTAGAACTGGAATAGACCTTAGAGATTATTGAGGCCAGGGGTTCTTAATCTGGAACTGGATTTAAAAAAAAAATGTTTTGATGACAATATTTCAATAGAATTGGTTTCCTTTGAAATCCTATGTATTTCACTGAATGAATTTTAAAGAATTCTGAGAAGGGGGCCCCAAGCATCACTAGATTACCAAAGGTATCCAAGACACAAGAACCCCTGATCAGGTCATAGATCAGAGACCTCAAGTTTGGAGGGACCTCAGAGGACACCTAGTCTAACCCCTTCCATTTGCCAAATAAGGAAAAGGCTTAAAGGGGGCAAAGTGCAGCTAGTTAGGGGCACAGCTGGGGGTTCAGGAGGCTTTGACTTCAGCAGCTGCAGAAAATTGATGAATGTCAGTAACTGGAACCCAGCTTCAAAAACATCTCTCTCCAAACTGATTCATGATATTATCTATATAGTCCATCCTCTCTTCAGTTATTTGAATGCTAATGCTCTGGCTCAGCCAGACAATTCCTTCAATGGTGCAAGGAGGACTTTATAATTCTGGACAGCAGAAATCCCCCAGGACAAAGGGGCCATCTATGCTGGAATTATAACATTACCGCTCAAAATGCATCTGTGTGTGGGAGACATCTGGGGCACACTGGAATGAATATGAGACAGACTCAGCACTCAAGGTCAAATCCTGATCCCACCTACTCCTGACTGACTGTATTGGGTCCATTTACTAGCCAGTCAGACGATAAACACTTATTAAGTACCTGCTGTGTTTCAGGCACTGTGCTAAGCTATGGGGACACAAAAAGAGGGAAAAAACAGTACCTGCTCTCAAGGGACTCATAACCTAATAGGAGACACAATATGCAAACAAAACAAAATGGAAATAGTCAACAGAGGGAAGACGCTAGAATGAAAGACTGAGAAAGGCTTCTTGGAGGAGGTGAGATTTGTGGCTGGCACTTGGAGGGAGCCAGGGAAACCAGGAGGTGGCAATGAGGAGGGAGACCTCTGTGAGCATCTAGTTCCTCATCTGTAAAATGCAGATTAAATAAATGCCTAGAAAGGCAATATGGGATCATGGATAGAGCATAGGCCTTGGAGTCTGACAGACTGGGGTCCACGTCCTGAGTCTGATACATTCTGACTATATCCTGTATGTGTCCCCAGCCAACTTTCTAAGACAAGAAGTTATGTTAGGGTGGCAAGATCTTACACTCAGGGAATTCCCTACGTGGATTAAATCACAGGTGCAGACTTTTCGAAGCTTACCAGCAACACTTATATTACAGAGCTATTTTGAGCAGGGACAGGGAAATAGGGAACTCCCAGGGAAGGAAACTCCTTCTCCCAAAGTAGGTCAGAACCTCTTAGTTCTTCGAGTGTCACCCAGACGACAGAGAAGTGATCGCATCAGCCCAGGGTAACAGAACCAGCATGTACCAGAGGGAGCACCTGAACCCTGGTCTTCTTGGCTTTGAGACTGGTCCCTATCCACTGCTTCTCCTGCCCTGATATTCTAAGTATCAAATCAAATGAGATAAATGAAGTAAAATAAACACATTGACTCGTATTATTGCATTGTGAGGTTTTGTTGGTCCCATGATCTCATTTTCAAGACAAAGACGATGCCATCCATCCACCTTACAGATGTGAACTCAGAGGCACCGACCAACAGTGACGATTGCTCACATTTCTATGGCACGTCTAGGTTTACAAAGCTCTTTACTGATTAAATATATAAGAGGAAGCTTCTGGTTAGGGTACGTATTTTGTTCAATTCAACAAATGTCATCTCAATATCAATGAATCATTGCAACTGGAGGCAGCCTGCCCAGGATTCCTGCAGGAAAACGAATGTAAAAAGGAGGCCCTTGCTTGGGGCACACACTTCGTTCAGTTCAGGGCTGGGAGCCCCAGGTTGCTGCCTTTCAGGCCCAGGCATCTTCTAAGACACCCCCTTGGCAGGGCTGGGATCGGAATCCTAAGTCGCTCACTTCCCAGGTTCCTTCCCAGTAGACAGAAGGCCCCGGCTCACTTTGCTCATCCAGGCTGCTAGTCACGCATACAAAGCAAGGAAACATTGGAGTAATGAAGCACACAAAGTGGGGACAGTTGTCTACTGAAAACACATTTGTTTTCAAAATAGGTCTTGAGGAAAGCAAGCTCAGCTGTCTTTTCCCAACTGTAAGCAGTGTCTTAAATAATAATAATGAGTAATGAGACAACTAACCAATGGTAATTCCTGAACCTGCAAATTTCACTTCAGGCAGAGCCCTGCTTATGACAATATGAAGAAAAGCCTTTGTGCCTTGGACTTTGAAGACCATCCAAAGTGTATAAACAGTCCTGAAAGTCTGGAGTCCTCTAGAGATGAATGCTCTCAACAAAGGAGGCCTTTGGTTGGGGTGCATATTTTGTTCAATTCAACAAATGTCAATTTAATATTGCTGAATTATTGTAACCGCAAGCAACCTCATCTGGGGTCAGGAAGACCTGAGTTCAAATTTGACCAAAGATACTTACTAGCTGTGTGACCCTAGGCAAGTCACTTCACCCTGTTTGCCTCAGTTCCTTCATCTGTCAAATGAGCTGGAGAAGAAAATGGCAAATCACACTAGTATCTTTGCCAAGAAAACCCCAAACGGGGGCCTAAAGAGTCAGATACAACTAAATAACAAAAAAACAAAAACAAAGAAACCATGCCATCTGCCCAGGATCCAGACAGGAGAATGAATGTAAGCTTCTGGAGGGCAGGGACTAGAGTCTTTGTATCCTTGGTCCTTAACTCAGTTCTTGCACCATGGAATGGGCTGAACAAATGCTCATTGAATACTAAGGGAGTATTCTGGGAGAAGAGTGCTGTATGTGGAAAGAGGGGAACCTGGGTTCAAATCTTGGCTTGGCCCATATGACCTTAGGCAAGTCATTTAATCTTCTGGCGTCTCAGTTTCCTCATTCATAAAATAGGAAGGACAAATTTGCAAACCCTCAGGCTCTCTGGATGAGGTCCTTAAACTCTTATAGCTACAAACCACTTCTCACCACTTGCGCAGTTTGGTGACATCTATGGTGCCTTCTCAGAGTAAATGTGTATTGGTGACTGTTAAATGCCAATGCCTTCCCTTGGTTGATTACCTCCAGTTCATCCAGCATAGCTCTTCTTTCTGCAGTTATTTGCATTTGTCTCTCCCAGTACACTGTGACCTCCTTGAGGGCAGGGACTGTCTTTTTCCTTTTTTTGTATCCCCTGTACTTGGCAGAGTGCCTGTTACAAAGTAGTCACTTAATAAATGCTAGTTGACTGATTGACAAAGGAAACCAAAGGTTGGTAAAAATAACAAAGATGTCCCCTTTTAACCATCTAGTTTGAGGGAGCTCCCTGAAAGCTGTCCACTGACCCTCGAGTTAGGGAGCCAGGCTCTATAGAAATGGGAACTATATGGGAATTAGAAATGAGACAGTTGAAGCAGATGACCTCTGGGATCCTTTCCAGCTTTAAATATAGAATCCTAATATGACTCTCCCCAGGGGTACACTTTGTTAAAGGCAGTTCTTCAACAGGACTCTTAATAACAAGCAGCTCATGTTTTCTTACAGGAATTAATGCTATTCGCCTTGGCAGCAGATAACTGATGGCAACCCCAGACTGTGCCCAGACCTCATTTCAGCAGGTAAATGATTTCTATCCCTAATTTAACATGCATGAGGAGTCTTGGCTAGGAGATGTCATGTCAGAAAAGCATGGATGTTGGGGAGCACAGCCTCAGCAAGAGTTCCAGAAACACTTGGGGCTGCAAGGCATCCTCAAACAGCTGGCATGCCACACTCTCCAGACCAATTGACTTCTGCGAATCCAGAGGGAAAGCCCGTAACAAACTCATCTATTGGCTAGCTTCGCTGTGAGAAGATGCAAAGGCTCACTGGGACTGGAAGAGGGGAAGATGGGGGGGGGCGGTGATAAGGAGAGTGCCTTCGGGTTCAGGAGTACTCGGGGAGAAGGTTACGTGATGGGGCTTAGGGGCTGCTGGATGGAGAAGTAGGATTTTAGGAGCAGATGCGTAGGGAGACTACCAGGCTTCTGACCTGGCCAGCTCTCGGGGCGGTGGGGGAATGGGGTGGGGGCGGTGTTGCTGGTGGAGAAGATATCAGGCTTAAAGATATGTGCCAAAAGGGAAGGCATTCGCTGCAAAAAGAAAAAAAAAAAGCAGGGAACGTCACATGTTCTGATCCATGCCGGAGGGCTAACAGGGATCCAGGGGCAGGAGGCAACATCAGTCCAGCGGTTTTATGGCGACTTTCCCCCTGGATTGCTAGAGAAGGGGGAGGAGGAGGAGGGAATGGTGCTGCTGGGAAGGAAGGATGATGAGAAGGCAGCGGTGACTCCGGTGTTGGCTGCCCAATCCCCACCTCCTTCCCCCGCGCTGCTGAGTGTGGGCTCAGGTTCTTGGGGGCTGGGCGCCCAGGGGACCCGAATAACCTAAATAGCTCGTTACCAACGCTTCTGCAGCTACTGGTGCACCCTGCCCCCAGTGCTGTCACTCCCTCACCCCGGCCCCATCAGGGCCCCCAGCTATCCATGCCACCCCACCCACCCCCTCGGAAAGGGCCGGGCCAGGCCATGCAGGGTGGGCTGTGCAAGGCGGGCTGCGCAGGGCCACCCGGGAGGAGCCACTCCGTACAGGGTGGGCCGTGCGGGACCGGCTGTGCAAGGCGGGCTGTGCAGGGCCACCCCGGCAGGACGCGCAGCTGCTGCAGCCCCTGCAGCCTCTGCAGCCTCTGCACCCGCGGACTTACCAGACTTGTTGCTGCGGCGGCGGCCGGGGCTGAGGCTGCGGCTCGGAGGAAGCGGTTTTCAGCAGAGCCGTAAATCAGGCAGAGCCCGGTACCCCGCTGCACTGACGCCCTCCCTCCCCGCACCCCCCCGCGGCGGGGCCCGAGCGGCGCCCAGGGCGGAGCGTGCGGCGGTGGCTACGGCGGCGGCAGGGGCTGGCAGGCGGGGATCGAGGCGAGCTGGAGGCGGCCAGGGTTAGGGGGGAGGAGCAGACCGGGGGAGCTGGGGGCGGGGGGAGCTGAGCGGGCGGACGAAGCTGGGGGAGGGCTCAGCAAGCTGGTGGCCCGGGGGACACGGTGCTCGGCCGCGGTCAGCGCGCTGCGGGGCAGGGCCGGGCTGGACCGGAGCCGAGCCGACCCCAGTGGCGTCTGCTCTCCCGCCCGCCCCTTCCCCAGCGGGGTCCGGCTTCAGGCCTTGAAGTGTGAGGGACCGGGATTCACCGGACGGACCGAGGTGCGGAGGCACTGACTGCCGTGCTCAATGCTTGCAGCACTCGGGTGGGCCCCGGGCACTGCCCAGAGGGCGCTCAGGATGGCACTGCCGAGTGGGGGACCCTGCTAGACCCATCAAGAACGGCCTGGGGATCCTGGGCTGTCATGCTCATCATCGGTCCTAGGGGAGAAAGGGAAAGGGGTGCCGCCCCCCAAACCCAACCCTGGGTAGAATGCAGGAGTTGGACGGGCGGAGGTGTGGACAGCTAAGGGCTAGGTTAAACTAACGGACCAGGATTCGACTGGTGCTCAAAGGTCACTCAGCCGGAGCATCGCGTGACTTTTCCCTCCAAAAAGCCCATCAGGGGCGTCAGAGGCCTCTGCCCCTTTCTGAATGCTGTCCTCCTCTTCCGAGAAGTCTTCCCAGTTGATCTATTCTGTTCCTTGGGACTTCTTCCCCAGCTGACCTCTCCCAGAACTTAGGCCTGTACAGAGCGCCTTGGATGAAGAGATGGAAGGGTCCTTAGAAGCCATCTAGCCCTACTCCTATATTTTACACATGAGGAAACTGAGGTTCAGAGAGAGGTGATGTCATGTCGCACGGCTGATGAGCAGCAGACCTGGGATTTATACACATTGTACCTCCCTAGAGGAATGTAAGCTTCCTGCAAGCTGGGCCTTTCTCAGCTTTGTACGCCCAGCCCTGAGTGGAGCAGATGGTATCTTAGAGTGCTGGTGGAGAGTCAAGGAAGTGCCTAGGATCACAGGACCTCAGAGGCCCGCTAGTGAAACCCTGTTGTTTTACAGATGAGGACATTGAGACCCAAGGTTAAGTGACTTGCATGTGGGCACTGGTAAAAACTGGCAGAACTCAAAGTTCAGTTCTTCTCTCCACCCCACAGCCCTGCAACAACTTTTCTCCCATTTGCTCTTCTTAATAGTCTTCCACCAATAAACTCCAGCAGCCTCCTATTACCTCTGGTTTTCAAATATCAATTCCTGAGCTTGTCATTTGAAACCCAGCACAACTTCTACCCAACTTATCTTTCCTGCTTTGTTGCTCCTCCTCAGGAACACTATGGTCCAGCCAAACTGGTGTTCTTACTGTTCTTCCCACTAGAACACTCCATCTCCCATCACCATGCCTTTGCATGGTTTCCCGTGCCTGGGAATACCCCTCCTAACTTCTGCCTCAGAATCCCTAGATCCCTTCAAAGCTATTCAGGCTTCACTTTCTGCATGAAACTTTTCTTGCCACCTCCCCCACCCAGTGCCTTTCCCCCAATACTATATCTAATTTCGCATGTACCTATATACATCACATATCCATTTCCCCAATAGAATGCAAGCTCCCTGAAGACGAAGCCCATTTTCCCTTTTGTGTTTTTGTATCCCTAGCATTTGACAGGTAGGAGCTCTTTGAGGGCAGGGACTGTCTTTGGTCTCTTTTTATATTTACAATGCTTAGCACATAGTAGGTCCTCTTGGAGAACAAAGGATGAAGAAGAACAACAGTAGGAACTCACAATAAATGTTTATTGTTTGAATGAAGTGTTTAATAAATGCTTGTTGATTGGTTGATACTCATAATATCCCTAAGCTTCAGGAAACTTCCTAAGACTTATCTAAGGATAATAGCTAGCCTTATATAAGTTTTCCAGAAGACTTACATATTTTATCTTCTTCAAGTCCTCATAAAAGCCCTGTGGAGTAGGGTACTATGTATTTTTATCCCCTTCTTACTGATGAGGAAACTGAGGCAGAGAGGTTAAAGCACCTGCCTAGGGCCACACAGTTAGGAATTATATGAAGCAGGATTTTCATTCAGATCTTCCTGACTCCCGGTAGAAGACTCTATCTACTGCCTGCCTAAACTGCTTAGCCAGTCATTGGTTAGTGCTGTTGGCTGAGACCTCCCACTTCACTGAAGGTTGCCTGGCACAACCCCACTGCCTTGCACACAATAGACACTCAATCCATCTGGTGTAATAAAGTCCTAGGCTAATGTTCCCCACTGGGGCAAGACATTTTAATTAAAATTCCTGTTTAAATTATTTTATTTGAGGCAAAGGTCAATCTACATGTTGACTCATTTTTACAAAATCATAGTTCATTTTTAATGGATGTCAAAGAGTGTGCTTCTCTTCAGAGACTTAATTACAACTCATTTCCAACTCGTTTTAAAACTTTCTTTCTTCCTCCTCCAGGGAGCCTTCCTTGAAATCCAGCTTCGTAATGACTGTTACTCAGTACTCACATAGCTCACAAAGCTTTGAAACTCTTCAGGATGTTGGTTATTCATTATAAATGCACATCCTATTCTACATTGTAACTAGGTGTATTTGTGTCTTATCTTCTACTGCTACAAGGAGAAGAATACCAAATCTGGAGTAAAAGGACCTGGGTTCAAATCATTCCTCCAATGTTATTTTGTGTGACGTTGGGCACGTCACTTCATTTCCCTGGACCTTGGTTATAGCATCTGTGAAAACAAACAAACAAACAAACAAATTGAGGGCTAGATGACTTCAGCAGGCATTCTTAATCAGAGGTCTGTGAATTTGTTCTTTCTTTCACTTATGTATTATGCCGTTTCAATATAATTGATTTCTATTGTAATCCCATGTATTTAATTTATGCTTCTAGTAATGTTATCCTGAGAAAGGCTCTGTGGGCTTCACCAGATTGTCAGATGGGTCCAAGACACATCCAAAAGGATAAGGCCCTCTGCCTTAGAAGTCTCTTGTAGCTGCAGAACTATAATTTTCTGATCCTAGATTGTAAACGCCTTGAGGACAGGAAGCTTGTCTTAGCCAAACTTTGTATTTTCCTCTGCACTTAATGCAATGATCTGCACACAGTAGGCAGTTTGCTGTGCTTTGTGTTTGTTTTAGATTGTTTGTATAGTTAGTGACAACAGCCTCCAAAGAGGTAAAAATGAGTATCACTCACAGGGTTACAAAAAAAGCATATGGTGAGGTGAGCAGCTTCCATCATACAATCAATGAGAGCTTCAAAGAAAAACAGGAATAAAAGATACCATCAAGAATGGTATGATGGGAAAAGATGCCAGGCCTCCACTACTTCAGCTGGACCCCCACCCCTTCAAACTGATGGGAGGATGTGGAAGACAGTTGCTCCCAATGGGCAGGCATGACTGGAATCGGCATCCTTGGAGGAAAACTTCCAAACTGATAAGAAAACAGATCCACCTGACAGAGTAGGACTGAGCTCTGGACTTGGAGTCAGGAAGACCAGAGTTCAAACCTTGTCTTAGAGATTAGGAGTTGACTGACTCTATACCAGTCATTTAACTCCCCCAAACCTCCCTTTCTTCATCTGTAAAATAAGGATAATGGTAGCCTCTGCCTCACAGGGTTGGCTTGATTGATGTGCCTTGCAGGCTTTTAAACACTACATAAATGTCAGCGATTACAATTGTTAACAAGGTCATCGGCCTACAAGGAACTAATTAAATATTCAAGGGCAATACCCAATATAGAAATGGTCCAAGGAATCATGGTGGACAAGAAGTAGATTTGGAGTCAGGAAGACTAATTCAGATGCTGTTTTCTGTGACTATGTGAGCCCTTGCTAGACAAATGTCTTAACTTGTCTGTGCCTCAGTTTCCACATCTGCAAACTGAAAAAAGAAAAGGATGATACAAAGACTTGTAAGCTCCCTTTCAGCTCCAAATCTATGTCTTTATGATATTGTAATTTGAAGACAGTATACTTGAAACAAGGTTCAGCCTACCTAACAGTCAAAGAAATGTAGGTTTTCAGCAACGCTCAAATTGTGCTAGTTCGGCAAAAATTAACAAAAATTACAAATTATATGCTGGACAGATTGTAAAGAAACAGGGGCATTTAAACATACTGGGCAGACTTGCAAGTTGATGTAATATTTTTGAAGAGCCACCTGACAAAATATTATAGTAGTAATATGTTTAATAATTACATTGTACATTTTCCAAAAGAAGGAAAAACTATTTAAAGATATTTACTTTTTTTTTTTGGCAGGGGGGAAGGCAGGGCAATTGGGGTTAAGTTCCTTGGCCAAGGTCACACAGCTAGGAAGTGTGTCAAGTGTTTGAGGCTGGATTTGAACTCAGGTCCTCCTGACTCCAGGGTTGGTCTCTACTCACTGCACCACCTAGCTGCCCCTGTTTAAAACATTTAGAGCAGTAATAGTTATAATTGTGAAAATCTGGAACATTGTAGATGTCCAGCAATGGAAAACAAAGTAAAAAACTAGAAAATCAATACACTGGAATATTATGATTCATCGAGCATTTATTATGTGATCACACGCTAGAGCTCTCTCATCAATGTGGGTCGTCCCTCCTGGGCTTCCCACCACACCTTATCCTGTTCAACTCTTGTTGACATCCTTCCATAGCCTGTTTGCCTAGGGGCCCCTCTGCCGGGCTGCAAATTTTCCTCTCCCTATCTCTTGTCTATGCCTGATTTTACCAGTAGAGTGCACAAAATGACCCCCTGTGAAGCTTCGCTCCTGGTAAGTATCTCGGCCACCTTTTCTACTCATGCTTTTTTTGATAATATGTTTTTATAACCATTTTGGGTGGATTTATTAAAATTAAAATTTCTGTTTCATTATGAACTTAACCATGAACAAACATTTCGATATACAATGAACAAGGAGGCCTGAGAAACTTGTTACATATAGTTTTTTTATGAGAAATACCTATCTGTGTATACGTATATATGTGTGTGTATGCTCGGTTTAACAAAGCTATAACAAAACTGCTACTTGCTTCCCTTGCACATTTTTTTGTTTCTTCTGCTCATTTTTAAAAATCTTCAGACAATTATCTTTTTATTTTGGCGAATCTCCCATGACCACCTCCACTGACTTCCAAAGTAGAGGCTCTCCTTTGTAACTAGTATATAGGGTCCCACAAAGCACATGAACGTATTAGCCATGCTGGAAAGTGCAAAGCTCATTCTGCGTCTTTAGCTTATTACCTTCCTGTCAAGAAGTGGGAGGTTTATTTGTCTTTATTTCCTGCTTTCATCAGAGTTCTGAGAAATCTCAAGGTCATTTTCCTTTATACTGTTGTGATGGTTTTCCTAGTTCTGTTCTGTTCAGATCAATGTTCAGTTCAAAGCAAAGTTTGGATGCAGATCCATCTGCATCAGTTCAGAGAAGGCTTTCTGTGTTTCTCTGAATCCATCATCTTTTTTTAACAGCACAATAATTTAAGGTTGTTCAACTTTTGTCGTAGTTGTTGTAGTTGTCGCAGTTGTCGCAGTTGTAGTATCCAACATTTCTTCAACTGATGGACACTCAATTTTGTTCCCAGTTCTTTGCTATTACCAAAAGTACTACTCTCATTACTCTCGTATATATTGGTCCTTTTCCTCTGGTCTTGACTTCATTGGGATAGATGCTTAATGTTGGGTGAAAGGGTATGTGTGGCGCTATAATTTAGTGACTTTGGGGGTCTGGTTCCAAGTTTTCCAGGATGGCAGCCACCCATCCCTTCCCCCCCCGCCCCCCGCCACACACACATACACACACGTTTTATTACATAATTCCTCCTTGGCAATACAGTGCAATCTATTAAGATCTATTGTATATGTTCTCCGTGATCCTTTGTGGGGAACATTCATGGTTAATTCTATAAGCCTGTAGTATCTCAAGATTCAGGATCATACAGAATCATCAAGCACATATCATTTTTATAGAGATGGTCCTCTATTTCCGAGAGAAGCCTTAGGATCATTCAAAGCCATGCACAAATTCCTAAAGGAAATCCATCCTTCTGCCTTCCTTCTACTTAAATCTGAACCCAGAGCATTGTCCATCTGGATCTTTCCAAACGTAATTTTTAAAATTATAAAAACTTTAAAAATTTATAAATAAATATGGAAAGGCAATTACAAAAATGAAAAGTGAAGAAACGCACAGAGCCAGAGGATCAATAGATGAATAAGCATCATTAGCCAATTAATAAATAATCGAAAGATAGAAACAGACAGTTATCAAGGGAAGACATTCAAGCTAACAGTAGCCAAATAAAATTACTTCATTAATAATTAGAAAAATTCCAATTAAAGCAATTCTGAAGTTCCTCCGCATATCCATCAGTTTGGAAAAATTGAATAAAAAAGGAAAATGACAAATGTTGGAGAAGTTACAGGACAACAGGCATGCCAGTGCATTGTTGGTGGAACTGAATTAATCTAGCCATTCACGCCCCCAAAATCACTAAAACTGCACTTATCCTTGAACATAGGACTACCATTGCTAGGCCTATACCCCTAAAAGATCAAAGAAAGAAGAAAAAGTTCTATATGTACAAAATATTGACAGCAGCTCTTTTTGTAGTAGCAAAGAACTAGAAATAATGGAGGTGCCTATCGGTTGGATAATGGCTGAGCAAATCATGAAACACGAATGGAATGGAATACTATTGCACTTTTAAGAAATTACAGAAGTGACAATTTCAGAGAAAACTGGGAAGACTTGTATGAATCAGCGCAGAGTGAAATGAAAAGAACCAGGAGGACGATTTATATGATGACAGCATCGTATCTTCTATGAGAAGACTTTCCTAACCCCTGTAAATTCTGGCGCCTTCCCCCATTAGTTATTTCCTATTTGCTCTGTACATAGCTTGTTTACACATACTTACTTGCTTGTTGTCTCCCTTATTAGATTGCGAACCCCTTGAGGACAGGAACTGTCTTTGGCTCCTTTTTGTATCTCCAGTGCTTGGCATAGCACCTGGCACATTTGTTGTTGTTGTTGAGTCATTTCAATCATGTCCAACTGTCCAAGACCCCATTTGGGGTTTTCCTGACAAAGATACTAGAGCAGCCTGCCGTTCCTTCTCCAGTTCATTTTGCAGATGAGGAAACTGAGGCAAACAGGGTTAAGCGACTTGCTCAGGGTCACACAGCTAGTAAGTGTCTGAAGCTGGATTTGAACTCAGGTCCTCCTGACTGCAGGGCTCGTTCTCTATCCACTGTGCCACCTAGCTGCCCCACCCTGGCCCATAGTTGTTAATTAATAAATTTTTATTGATTGGCTGACTGACATGGTAAAGGCAAACATCTTTAAAGATTTTAAAAACTCTGATCAGCACGGTGATCATCCATGATCCAGAGGCTACCCGCCTCCTGGCAGAGAGGAGATGGACGTAGCAGGGAGAGTCAGACATACATTTTTGGACATGACCAATATGCGAATTTGTCTTGCTTAACTACAATTATTGGTTATAAAGTTTTTTTTTTTGGTATTTTTTCTTCCAGTGGGGGAGGTGAGAGGGAGAAAAAAATAAAATGCCTGACAATTCAAAAGAATAATTTAATTTAAAAAATAAGCATGGTTCAAGTCTAGGGTAGCTTCAGTGTAGATTAACAGAGCACCTTCTAGCTAAGTGCACAAAGCACAAGTCAGTACAGTAGTAAATATCAGCATAGGACAGCTATTTATTTCCACCACCACAAAAGAAATGCTTAAAACCCAGAAAGTTAATAAGCACACATTAGCACATACTTAAAACACCAACTATACCTATGGCCTAAATTTATTATACTCTCCTGCTGCCAAGTGACTGTAGCTGCCGTAGCTGCTGTTGGGCAGGGAGAGGGGAGAGAAAACCGGTATCACCTTTCTAGAATTCAGAGTGAAAGCTGACATTGGCTGGTTTCCAACAAAGACACAGCCTCTCAGGATACCAGAAACTGTTACTCTTTGATCTTACTATCTATATAGCAGGCAGTCTTCATGGCTCAGGAGCCAATCCTATTGTGGGAGGGGAGTGTCTCCCCCTCTCCCCACCCCAACCCTCGAACCCCGTACCCTTGGAACCAAAGGACCAACTGGAGACCAGGAGGAGCTCTGGTCACGTGTATCCTTTAGCAAGGGGCCAGAGCACACTTGGCCAGCTGTACAGGGCCAGGATAGAAGCCCATCCCCATGCCCCCCGCTACACAGATACCCTAACCCTAAATGTCTCTGACTCTGACTCCAACTCTAACCCTAAATCTACACCATAAACAAGGCAGATACAACAACTGGGGAGGTCCTGGGATCTGTAGGGATCCAGAGCTAGACGGGGCCTGAACATTTCACAGTTGAGGAAATTAAGGTCAGAAGAAGTGAGTAAACCAGATCAGAGTAAAGAATCATGAGGTGTGAGATCTCTGACTCTAACTGCAGCCCTCTCTCCATGACACCCAACTTCCTTAGATCCTTCTAGGATGGACAGCTCAAAGAGGTCTTTGAGTTGATTTCATTAAACTCATTCATTTTTACAGATGGGGATACTGAGGCTCCAGAGGGAAATGACTTATCCAAGGTCACTCAGGGGATCTGACAGCAGAGTCAGGGTCTGTGACTTTAGATCTGAAACGTCATGGCCTCTGACTCAGGACCCTTGATGTTCAACCACCATTGCTTTGGGGCTGCGATCTCCCTGGGAGATAAACTCTCCCGACATAATCTTTCTTCAAAGGCTCATGGTTGAAGTTTTAAGGGAGGATTTATAAAGCACCATCACTGTGGTAAAATAATAAAAATCCTAACTTCAGCCAGTTGGCATGGCAACTCCCAGTCCACTCACCAGGACCACGATGGAGACAGCAGGCCTTGGTTAAGGTGAGAATTTGACAGGTGCCAGGTGGAATCTAAAAATAAGGAATTTATGGGATCATAGATTTCAAGTAGAAAAGAACAGTGGAGGCCATTTGTCCAACCTCCTCATGTCACAGGTGAGAGGGCGGAGGCCCAGGCTCACTAAGTGGTTTGCCCAAGGTCACAAACCCAGGAAGGAGCTAAGCCAAGACTTCAGCTGAGGCTGAATTCCTCTGACTTGAGAACTTTACACTGTGCTCTAGCAAAGGAGGGTCTCCTTCAGTCCCATCACCAAAGAGAAGCACAGAATTAGAGATTTTGCACCAGAAAGAGTCTTGTAGGCCTCCTGGTCCAATCCCTTCAGTTTACAGCTGAGAAAATGGAGAAAGCCTACGTAAGGTCGGTGACTGGACCAAGGTCACCCAGCCAACAAGTTAAAGAGCAGGGGTTTGAACCTGGGTCCTCAGACTCCAAATCAGGTATACTTCTCACTGCACCACAATTAATTAACCCTATGTTAATTGTATCAATCAACAAGTGTTTATTAAGCACCTACTATGTGCCAGGAACTGAGGATATAGCTGTTGTTGTTCAGTCGGGTCCAACTCTTTGTGACCTCATTTGGGGTTTTCTCGGCAAAGATACTGGAGTGGTTTGCCATTTCCTTCTCCAGCTCATTTTACAGATGAGGAAACTGAGGCAAACAGGGTGAAGTTTAGGGTCACGCAGCTAGTAAGCGTCTGAGGCCGGATTTGAACTCATGAAGTTGAGTCTTCCTGATTTTAAGCCCAGTACTCTATGCACCATGGCGCCCCCTAGCTGCCCTGAGGATATAGCTACAGATGAAACAATCCCTACTTAGAAAACTTAGAATCAAATGTGGGAAACCAGGAGAGACTTGTGTCACAAAAACCCAGAAAGGAGAGAGTATATGGAGAGCATGATCAAGAGTGTAAAATGTAGCAGAGAGTGAGAAGGATCAGGACTGATAACACACCATCTGATTTTGCCTAACTTTGGAGAGTGCCCTTGTAGTCCAGCAACCAGACTGGGAGCCTGGCTGCTGGGTCCCTTCAGGTAAGACAATGGAGCCAGAAGCAGTTATTTCACCACACGGCTCCAGGGGCAGTACCACCCCCTGTCTTTAACCCAGAAACCAACGATCCAGGTTATGGATCATCCAGCCCCAGGGCAATGTGGCTTAAGGAAACTAGCTCAGGCTTGGGAAGAATGTCCCAGCATGGCTACTAACTAGCTGTATGATAACCACAATTAGCATTTAATGTGTGCTAGGCTCTGCAATTTCATCCTATATTATCCTCACAACAACCCTGGCAGGTGACTGCTGTTATCATCCCCATTTTACAGAAGAGGAAGATTGAAGCAGACAGAAGGGTGATTTGCCTAGGGTCACACAGCTAATAAAGATCTGAAGCTGGATTTGAACTCGGGTCTCCCTGACTTCAGACCCATGCGCTATCCGCTGTACCACCTCGCCATACACTCTTAACCTCTTTGGACCTCAGCTCCTTCATCTGTAAATTCAGCTCAGCACGTTCTTCTCTCCTCAAACTCCCAATGCCACCATCCACCCCCATCTCTCAGATGTCCTCGCCTCCTATCTTACTAAGAAAATTGATACCATCTGTCTTGAGCTCCCTCATTTTTCCTAATCCATAATTCAAACCCCCTTTGCTTTATTTCCCATTTTCTCTTCTTTTGTTCCTGTATGTGAAAAAAATGGTGGCGTGTCTCCAGGCCGAGGCCAACCCCTTTACTTGTACCCTAGATCCTGGCCTCCCCAGGAGGTTGCCCTATTGATGCTGTGCGGGGAATCTCCCTTTCCCACTCCCCCTTTCTCTCTGTCTGTCTGTCTCTGTCCTCTGTGTGTGTCTCTCTTCCTTTCTCTGCCTGTACATGTGTCTTTTTCTTTCGCAGTCTTTCCTCTCTACTGGTTCCTTCTCTACTGCCTCTTCATGTGTCTAATTCTCCCCCATCCTCAGAAAGCCTTCACTTGACCTTACCTTCCCCCCGGGCTATTCTCCCTTTTATTATTCAACTCCTAAAGAAAATGGTCTGCAATCCATCCTTCCCCTCCACCACCCAACTAAACTCATCCTCTAATACCTCATCATGGTGTGAAAGGAAGCCTGGGTTCTTGAAACAGTGCTAACAGGGAGTGTGAGGGTCTGCCGCGCCGAAAAAGTTCTAGTATAGACCCAGAGACCTGTGCTTTGTGTCTGTATCAAAGCCAAGGTCTGCCTCAGAGACTCGTGGCTTCCGGGTAACAACTTATTTTGACCACAGCAATTCTCAAAGACCATCTGCCTACCAAATGAAAGAAGGATTGAGATTATCCACATGGACACAATCATAAGTCAAGTCAATAAGCACAAATTAAGGGTCTGCTATGTGCCAGGCACTGTGCCAAGCACTGAAGATACAAAGAAAGGCAAAAGACAGTCCCTGCCTTCGGGAAGCTCACAGTCTAAGTTGGGAGAGACAACATGCAAACAACTATGTACACACAAGATATAGATAGGATAAAGTGGAGATAATGGGAAGGCACCAACATTAACAGGGATTGGGGAAGGCCTCCTATAGAAGGTGACATTTTAGCTTGCACTTAAAGATCATTTATCTATTTTGGGAATAGATCTTAGAATTCATCTAGTGCAACACTCTCAATTGGCTTGGACCCAGAGAATTAAAATGATATTTCTAAGGTCAAATAGGTAGTAAGCATCCAAGTCTAGATTTGAACCCAGGCCCTCTGACTCCAGAGCCATTGCCTTACCATTATGCCACATGGCCTCCTCAGACTGCTGAAGTAATATGGAAGACTCTGGGCTAGGTTCTGGGTGTGCAAACAGATAGGATATGGACCCTGCCCTCAAGGAGTTTACAGTCTAATGCTGGGAAAATCAAGAATATAAACAGCTGTGATATGAGAGAGAGAAAAAGAAGTGTACAAAGGAGAAATACCTGGAAATATGCTATATTAGAAATCTGAGGAGAAATAGGACATTTTTACCGTGGGTAGAGGCAGAGGAGAGAAAGAAGAAAGGCATTCTACATAAGATTCTTGAAGGACCTGGCCCCTGAGTTGGCCCTTGAAGGAAATGGGGGGACTTACGCTCCTAGATTTAAAGCTGAAAGGGTCCTTAGAAGTCATCTAGTTGAACCTCTCATTTTACAGATAAGGAAACTGAGGCAGAAAGAGAAAGTGACATGTCTAAGGTCAGAGTCACAAAGTTAACTCAGCTCTTCTGACTCCAAATTTGTTGTTCTGTCAGGTTCTGTTACCTGCAAGAATGCAGAAACTTAGCAGGTCACCCTCCAAGATTCCTCCCAGGTCTAAGATTTTGTGAATCCCCTTCCTCTTTTCACTTAGAGAATTTTCACCGTTTCCTGCTTGTTTGTCAGAAAGGCTGGGGCATCAGAAGAAAATGAAATTATAACCAAACCCCATACCTACTGGCCCACAACTCTGGTAAAAGGTTCAGTGGCATAGAGAATTGCTAAAAGACAAAATTTAGTCAATTTCACAGAATTTTCCAGCAAGAAAGGCCTTTGTGACCACTTCTCGCAAAGGGTCCATCCATTTCCTTTGTTAGTTATCTGTAATGAGAAGAGAAGTCTTTGACACTTCTTCCCTGAGATAAATGATAGTGGGAAGTATAAGATGTGCGTTGCTAGGGAATAAAACGTACAAAAAAAGATACCGTTGAAATGCATGAATTATGAGGTATGAAATATTTAATTGTATGCAGAATGAATTATTGCGCATGGAGTTCTGTCAAAATAGGACAAGAATTTAAACAGCTAGTACATAGAGGCAGGTTTATTTCACTCTTTAAAGAGGGTATTTTTAGAGAGAGAAAAAAAGCTTTTGGTTACAGTAAAAGGCTGAGAAAGAACATATTCCAGAACACTGAGAATTAGAAAAAAGAAATGTACTCTCCCTTTTATTTTGTACATGATGGGAGTACGTGGGACAAGCTGGAATGTTTCCCATTAACAGTGATGGAGGAGAAGGAATCATTTAAAAATATTTTACCCTGTAGGCATTTGGATCTTTAGATAGGGATGTTTTAATTTCTATACTCTTTAACTGAAAATTTTCTTCTGCTTATGATAGGAAAAGGATCTCTTCTGGCATTAGAATAGTTGTCTTGATTTTACCGATTTCTTTAACTGATGACCAAGCTTGGCCCAAGAAGAGCTCAGAAGTGTTCATCCCTACTTTCTTTAAAGAGGTGGATTGCAGGTGCGGAATATTGTATACGCTCTCAGACTAAGTGGCTGTCCCATTGGTTGGTTTGCTGAACCACTTTTCTTTCTCTTTCTTTTGTATTTTTTCATCACAAGGGATACCTCACTGGATGGAAAAGAAAATAAACTTGAAAACGAAGAGGATGTAAAAATAAAGATATGAATATTTTGAAAAAATTGTTTTACTAGGAAGAAATTTGGTTCTAATGACAACAAATGACCTATGTAGGGCTTGAAAGTTTTCAAAACACTCTTGACATACACAATCTCATTTTAACCTGACAAATCTGTGACATGGGTGTTATTATAATCCTTTCTTTATGGATAAGGAGACTGAGGCACAGAAAGCTTCAGTGACTCACCCCTGAGCACACAGCCAATGTATTTATAACTGTTTCCTATAACTTAGAGTTTTAGAGACTTTCCTGAAGTTCAGAGTAAGTGTGACCCTTCTGGCTGTGTGACTGTGGGCCAGTCCCTTAACCTCCCTGAGTCTCTGGCCACTCTCTAAAACTGTACCTTACAGATAGGTTGTGATCTGAGATGGTGGAAAGAATTCACATGCTGGCTTCACAGCTAGTTAAGTGTCAGAAGCACTAATTTCGCCTATAACAAGACTGTCTAGTCTGTAAGTTATGGTCTTAGGCGGTTACCTGGGACTCAGAAATGGAAAATGCCCAGCGTGTGGACATAGAGCAATGAGGGTCAGAGATAGAATTGAACCCAGGTCTTCCAGTACCTAATGCAGTGCCCTGGCACATAAAAAGCTTTTGATAAATACTTGTCAATTGACTGCTTGATTCCTGCCTCCAAGTGTCTGTATCTACTGCACCATGTTGATTTGCCAGGCAAAGATAGCTGGATCACGGGCATTATTATTGAGAAATGAGATTAACCAGCACTATTCAGCCTCTTTCAAGCCAAATCTTCTCAGTAAGATTCTTTGGTCTTTTCATTATTTGATTGATTGGGGAGTGGGAGGAGAGGAGAAGAGGTGTAACTGTTTTTCACTATGGCAACTCAACTGGCTTTACTGTTCTTTTAGGGTGTTTCTGAGAGGTGAGACACTGAGTTTTTGTATATCAAGGCAGGAAGACTCAATTCAAATCTTAATCCAATCCCTTCTAGCTGTGTGACAATGGGACAATCTCTTAAACTCACTGAGCCTCAGACCAGTCTCTAAAACTACACCTTATTGATGGGTTTTGACCTGAAGTAGTGGAAAGAATTCACACACTGATGGAAAGACAAGTCCTTGATCAATTAATCTTATACAACACTAAGAGATTATAGGATCAGTCAGTGCAAAAAAAGTTTGTAAAGTGGCCACCATGCGTCAGGTATTGTGTGACATTCTTCCCTTCTAGCTGTGTGACCATAGGCCAATCCCTTAAACTCCCTGAGCCTCAGGCCAGTCTCTAAACTACACTTTATAGATGGGTTGTGACCCAAAGTAGTGGAAAGAATTCACCCACTGATGGAAAGACAAGTCCTTGGTCAATTAATCTTATACAACACTAAGAGATTATAGGATCAGTCAGTGCAAAAAAAGTTTGTAAAGTGGCCACCATGTGTCAGGTATTGTGTGACATTCTTCCCTTCTAGCTGTGTGACCATAGGCCAATCCCTTAAACTCCCTGAGCCTCAGGCCAGTCTCTAAACTACACTTTATAGATGGGTTGTGACCCAAAGTAGTGGAAAGAATTCACCCGTTGATGGAAAGACAAGTCCTTGGTCAATTAATCTTATACAACACTAAGAGATTATAGGATCAGTCAGTGCAAAACCATTTGTCAAGTGGTCACCATGCGTCAGGCATTGTGCTAAGTCGGGGATACAAAGAAAGGCAAAAAACAATCCTTGCTCCCAAGGAGCCCACCGTCTAATGGGGGAAACAACATACAAATGACCGTGTAGAAACAGGATAATGGCAGGATA
Source organism: Trichosurus vulpecula (assembly GCF_011100635.1). Classification (NCBI taxonomy): domain Eukaryota; kingdom Metazoa; phylum Chordata; class Mammalia; order Diprotodontia; family Phalangeridae; genus Trichosurus; species Trichosurus vulpecula. Next base: position 25,113,929 of record NC_050580.1, on the reverse strand, counting down.
AATTGGTGATAATCAACAGAGGAAAAGCACTAGAATCGAGGGGGATCAGGAAAGGCTTCTTGTAGAAGCTGGAATTTTAGCCGGGTCTTAAAGGAAGCCAGTGAAGAAAGGAAGTAGAGATAAGGAGGGGAAGCATTCCAGGCATGAGGAAAAGCCAATGAACATCTCCAGCATAGTATGATGAATTGCCATTTTTGAGGAATACCAAGACGCCCAGTGTCACAGGATTGCAGAGTATATGGGAGGAGAGAAGGTGTAAGGTAGAAGAAAATTGAAAAGATAAGGAGCCAGGTTATGAAGGGTTTTGAAGCCCAAATAGAGGATTTTATATTTGACTTTATAAGCGATAGGAGCCACTGGCGTTTGTTGTGTAGGGGTAGCAACATGGTCAGAACTGTTCTTCAGGAAGATCACTTTGACAGCTTTGTGGGGGACTAGTGCGTAGTGAGACTTGGGAAGGGTGGACCAACCAACAGACTATTGCCATAATCTCAGTGGGAGGAGATGAGAGTGTGCACCAGGGTGGTGGTGGTGTCAGAGGAGAGAAAGGAACATATGTAAGAGATGTCATAAGGGAGGATGAGACACAGTAAGGAATCAAGAATGACGCTTAGGTTGTTAGCCCAAGGGGACCCGGGAGGATGGCGGTAATAGAGAAGAGACAGTCACATATTTGGAGCCTAAAGGGACCTTAAAGCCATCAAATTCAACTCCTAAATTTTACAGATGAAGAAACAGAGGAAGCAGAGGTGATGTGAAGATCAAGATTATGTAGCTATTAAGTGTCAGAAATAAGATTTGAACTCAAGCCTTTCTGATTATACTTCCAACATATATCTACTAAATCATTCTTGGAATGAATTCAATACTTTGTCAAATAATAACCAATAAGTCTTAATTGTTGAGAATTTCATTCATTCATTCAACGGGCACCACTACAGTGCTTTGCAAATTATTTAGGACACCCAGGAATTTTGCTGTGGTTTCATTTTGTGACTGAGGAGTCAGCAGTTCCAATAGATAGTCAGAAGGAACTCTAGCTCACAGCTAGCATATGCATTGATGAAATATTTAAATATGTCTCTGTATTTTTTGTCACATTGTTAATAAATTATATAGGCAGTAACTTCGATGTTCAGATAAGCCCATGAAACTAGAGGGTTTGAAAGAGAGAGGGAAAAGAAAAGCTTATGGGAAAAGAGATTTCTCTGGTTTATTTTATAAACTTGTATGGAAGCTCAGAGGTAGCTGATTAATTAATTATAAAGAATGTATATTCTTATTAATTTGTAAGGAAATAGAGGAGCTCATTGAGAGGTATCATGGTAAGTGAATAGTGTGAGATGTAGTCAGGAAGACCTATGTTTAAATCCTGCTTCTGACACTTAACTAACTGTGAAGCCCTGAGGCAAGTAATTTGATTTCTCTGAGCTTGTTTGGTGTTATTATTGTTCAGTCATTCAGTCCAGTCCAACCCTTCTTAATCCCTGTGAACCATACCAGCTGTGGGGTTTTCTTGGCAAAGATACTGGAGGGGTTTGTCATTTCCTTCTCCAGTAGATTAAGGCAAACAGAAGTTAAGTGACTTGTCCAAGGTCACACGACTAGTGTCTGAGGCCAGATTTAAACACAGGTCTTCCTGACTCCAAGCCCACAACTCTATCCACTGATCCATCTGGCTGCCTCTATTTAAGCCTCAGTTTACTCATTTATAAAATAAGGGGGTTAGACTGAATGGCCTCCAAGGTCCCTTCTTGCTCTAAATCTATGGCTCTATCGCTGCCCTAGAACTCAAGAGGAGAATTAATAAGGCAAGAAATAAAGAACTAGGTTGAGGGGTGGGGGTGGCAATGATGTGGTTGGCAGTGAGTATGCTCCATAGTTCCACTTACTTCATGACACCTAAGCTGCACATGAATTCATCATATCCTAAACCCTGTCCATTTTTTAGGACATATTTTCATGTTCCTGGTCCCACTGTGCATTACCTTCCCCTAACATCATTTTTCACAAAACCTCAATCTGGAGCGAGATGAGAACTCTCATTTCCCACCCCCACCCCCAACTGTCCAGGAAACAGCAAATTGACTTGTTAGTCTCTACAAAGCCTTGTCATGTCCCTCCCCTTTTACTATCAAATAATGAAATCAACCACCATTTCTAGGCCTCTTCACTCCAGCTTCTCCTCCTACTTTACAAACACTAATTAGCTTTCCACTCCCTCCTCCTTGCTGAGTAAGAACATGACGGAGATTACTCATTCTCTTGACAGCTAGAACTATGGAGGCAGATGGAGACAACAGCACAACAGGAAGTGACTAAGACTTTTTATCACATCCATCTGCAACTAGAAATTCATGAAGCAAAAGAAATTGACCATAGAGTCTGGTTTATAGAGTTACAGGATCTCCCAATTAAAAAAGATCTTGGGGCTTATCTAGTTTAACCACACCTGGGCAAAATTTCCCCTTTCTTTTTTTAAACGTTCCCAAGAAATCAGTGAAAGTGAACCCCTATATTTGGATGGACTATCCCACTTTGTGATGGAATAATAATGGCTAACTCTCATTATTAGAAACTTTTCGCCTCTCTTAGGCCTAAGTCTTTTTCTCTGTAATTTCTACCCATTGTTTCTTGTTCAGCCTCTGGAGCCAAGTAAAACAAAGCTAATCCCTCTTCCATAGGATGACCCCTCAAATGCTAACATACTAACCCTCCCTAAGTCTTCTTCTCATACTGCTCTCCTAGTCCTGGCTGCCCTCCTCCAGATTAGCTCCAGCTTTTCAGTCTTCTTTCCAAAATATGAAGCCCAACAGCTCAGCCGGTTGGGCTAACATAAAGTCTTTATCTAGTGGGTGGTTATTCTTACACACGTACTGTCAATAAAATCATTTTATTTCTTCCTATTTTGTCCTGATGTGTTCCTTCAATGAAAAGAACTACAACAACCAAAAGAGAGGGAGGGAGGAAAAGATAGAGGGAGGGAGGGAAGAATAGAGGGAGAGAAGAAGAAAAGGAGGGAGAGAGGAAGGGAAGAAGGGAAGGAAGTAGAAAGAGAGGAAGGGAGGGAGGGAGAAAAGGGAGAAAGAAAAAGAGGGAGAGAGGGAGGGAGAAAAAGAAGAGAAAAGAAAAGAAACTAAATGTTACATGACTGTAATCCTCAAGCTTAGCCCTGAAGAAGATATGAGAAAATTCACATCCCTTCATCCTCCCTCTGCAGAGATGGTGTACAATGGATGTGAAGCATTTTATATCCTGTCAGATTCAGCTGAGAGTTCGTTAGTTTTACTCAACAGTTTCTTTTTTTCTTCCTTTTTAAATCTTTGTAACAAGTAATGGCTTTCTGGAAAGAGGGCTGGGAGAGCAATATATTTGGAAATGAAGGTGTTGTGAAAGCAAAAATTATCAATAAAAACTTTTAAAAAGATTTTCTGGCTCAAATTTAAATTTTATCAATACAGATTTTAAGATGACGTTTTTATCTTTATTTTTTATGAATGCATTTCAGTAATCCATACCTTGCTTTTTCTGTATCAACAAAAAATTAAATCACTAAATCTTTTATGAAAGATTAGCAGAGCACAGAACCTCAGGATGTTGGAGATGGAAGAGACCTTAGAGATCATGTAATGTAACTGCTCTTGTTTTACAAATGAAGAAACTGAGGCCCAGAAGGAGAATGTGGTCAAAGTCATACAAGGAAGAGGAGGCAGAGCCTAGCCTAGAACCCAGGTTTCCTGACTCTATGTCCTAAGTTCTTACCTCGCTTATTTAATCAGTGAACAAATATTTATTATGCCCCTACAATATGTAAAACACTGTATCAGATGAAGGAATATACAAAGACAAATAAGAGGAGGGAGATAATTGTTCTCAAATGGTTTACACTGAGACTGACAAAATTAGAAAGCAGAAGAAGTCCCCTTGCCTAGACCCTAACATCCCATACCTAATAGAGTCCCATGAGATGTATCTCCTTTATATTGTGTATTAGGCATGTCCCAAGAAAAACATGTAATTAAAAGATGTAAATTAAATCATTTCTCCATTATACTTTTCAATAACATTTATTAATCACTGTGTGTAATACACTATGCTTGGTGCTAGGAGGAGATAATGCCCTCACTGAGCTTAGAGTTTAGTAGAAAACCATTACCCCATTTAAAGAAAGGATCCTGAGGGTCCAAGAGGTTAAAATATATAATATCATAGCTCCTAAGTGACAGCACCAGAATCCTGACAATGAAGAGCTGCTCAGTTGTTAATTTTGTCTCCACTTTCTCTGCGAAGCTGAATGAATTTATCCAAACTAAGTAAGGAGATAGTAAGGGAGCACCCACCTGACCTGGATGAAGTCAAGTGACTTGACCCATATGAACTCCATCCTTGGTTCCAAAAGCAATGGAAGAAATCATCACTGAGTCATTGTCTGGGATGTGTGGATCATGGAAAATGAGAGTGGTATAAAAGGGAAGGGAGCGGAGTCAACAGACTCTAGGCCATGGCACTTGACTTTGATTTCTGGAAAAATTCTAAGCACTAAAAAGATGTTGGCCAACATCTAGAAAGGAAAGTGGGGGTTACGAAGAGTGAGCTTGGTTCCGTCAAGACCAGGCCATGCCATATTCTTCTTGTTTCTTTGGCTGATGAGACTACTAGACTAATGGATAGGGGTAATGCTATAGATGGAATTGACCTAGATTTTTAACAAAGCTTTTGATAAAGTATTTATATTGTTCTTGAGGAGAGGATGGAGACAATAGAGGATTAGACAATAATTGGATTCAGAACTAGTTGGATAGCTGGGCTCTAAGAGCAGTGGTTAGTGGCCCAGTGTAATACCTCAGGGATCTGTGCTTGACCTTGTGATGTTTAATATATTTATCAATGACTTATATAGAGGCATACATGGTATTCTCATCAAATTTAAGGGTTACACAAATGGGGCCAGAGAGTTTACACACTGGATAATAGAGTCAGGATCCAAAATGATCTTGATAGAGGAGAGCATTGGGCTGAATCTAATAAGATGAAATTCGGCAGGAATAAATATCAAGCTTTTCACTTTGATGTAAAAAATCGCCTTCGCAAGCACAAGTTGGAGGAGATATGTTCTGAAAAAGCAGTTGTTCTGAAAAAGATCTGGGGATTTTAGTGGACTGCAAGCTCATTATGCAATTAAAAATAGGATGTGGCAGCCCCCTTACAAAGCCCCCAGAATTAATGAGATCCACAAACTAATGGGATGCAATAAGAAAGGCAAAGCTTCCATGAAGAGGGAGGGTATAGTCCCATGGTCCTCTGCCATTATCATACCTCATTTGGAGTATTGTGTTCATTTCTAGGGACCAAGGTTAAAGAGACATTGATTATCTGGAGAGTATCCAGAGAAGGCAACCAGAATGGTATAGCATCTGGAGTCCTATTCATATGAGGATTGGTTAAAGAAACTGGGTATATTTGGCTCTGAGAAGACTCAATGGGGAACATGCTGGCTGCCTTCATATATCTGAAGCATTGTCATGAGAAAAGAAAATAGTCTTGTTCTCCATACCCCCAGAAGGTAAAACTCAAAGTAATGGAAAGAATTCACCGAGAGGCAAATTTAGGCTTGACATCATGAAACACTTCCTAACTTTCAGAACTCTCCAAAGGCAGAATGAGGAGGTGGTGGGTTTCCCACCCAGTGGAGGCCTTCAAGAAAAGGGTAGGTGACTAATTGTTACGTATGTCGTAGAGGGGATGCTTGTTCAGGAACAGGTTGGACTAGATGGTCTCTGAGGTTCCTTGTAACTCTGAGATCCTGTGAATCTGTAATTTATCTTTTTTCTAAGTTTGGATTTCCTTACATTAGATTTTCTTAGAGCTGAGCCTTGACAACATCACCCACATATTTTTATCCCTCTGTCATGCATATTCTAAAATGTGACTCTGAAGAGTGAAAAAATGCCAAATTGTTTTTAAAGAAAAATTCAGATGACTTAGTGAAAAGTGCTGCATCAAAGTTATTAGCAATCCTTCAAAAATAGCCAGAACTCAATAGAACTGTAGCTATTGGGCATAGCTACCTAAATGTCATCTTAATTTCTTAAATATAACAGACAAATTTAGATTTAAAATTGATTTGATGTTGAAGTCATAACCATGGGAAACCAAAGAGTAAGATTATTCACTTTATACAATTATATAATTCATTTGTATCAGAGCCATAATTAGGAATTCTTTCATCTTTAGTGAAAACTGTTAAGGCAGGCAGGCATGACAGCTGAGAACAGTCTTTTATATGGCAGTCCTACCAAAAGTGAGTTTGGCCAGGGCACTGGCCTTTGGCTCAAGATTGTGGGAGGAAGACAACCCTCTTTCCTTTCTCCCTCCCTTGGGGTTCCAGAATGGTAGGACCATGAGGACAGTCATCCAATGCCCATTGCTCCATGCTTTAGAAAAGCATCACAAGGTACAGAGAAACGATCAAGTGAGGAAGGAAATAAACCTTATCGAGTGTTGGCAACCTTGAGGAAAGTGCTGTCTGTTCCACATTAGTTACTACTCAATTTGTGGGAAATGCTAGATATACAAGGTATAGGTTTGTGATATATCTACATTTATATCTCTATCTATGTCAATGTCGATATCTACTTCTTTCATCTGTATTCATATCTGTGGCTATATCTGTCTGTGTCCATGTCTATATCTATGTTCATGTGCATTTCCAAGTCTGTATCTGTAACTGTATTACTATCAATCCTTGTCCATGCCTATGTCCACGTCCATGTCCATGACTATGTCCATATCCAAATCTCTCTGAGTCAACTTGAATCAGAATCACAGGATATAGGAAGTGAAAATGACCTTAGTCAGAGGTCAACCAGTCCAACCCTCACCAAATAAGAATTACCTTCTATAGTAACCTAATAGGTAGATAGTACAGAGGTAGTATAATGTAGTAGAAAGACCACTGGCTCTGGAGTCAAAAGACTTGGGTTTGAATCCCAATTCTACTTTTTGTGTGACTACGGGCAAGTCACTGGTCCTTTCTGGGCTTTGGTTCCTTTTTTACAAAAATGAAATTGAATATATTTCACTTCATGCGGAAACAGGAGGGAAAGGGGAGAAGGAAGTAGTGTGTGGGCAGAATAAGAGGAAAGATAGATTAAGGGAGGGATTCATCCTAAGCAAAACAAACTCTAACTCAGGAGAATAGATTGTGAAGAGGGGTTTAAAAGGATAGAAAGAAAGGATAAGAGCATGTGCTTGACCTCTGGGGGAGGAAAAGAGAAGAGAACAACAAAAGCAAAATTAGATTGCATCCAACCTTGAGCACTGGTGCTAAGCACATCCTTTCTCTCTTACCACCTGTTCCTTCTTTATAAAAAGGGGGTGGAAAACTGATCAGTGCAATGACCAAACATACTCATGATGAAGTGTGCCACCCACCTCCCAACCCAGAGGCGAATGAATGAGGTAAGTCACAAGGTCACTCTGATCCATTCCTGTCAACTAATACCAAATGTTCTAACCCTGTCCTGATTCAGGCCAGTCTGGTTGTTCAGGTTTGGTGTTAGAATGAAATAATACCTTCATAAAATTAACTAAAGGAAATTTCTTTAACAATAGCATGGAAAGGCTATTTGGCAAAGATACATCATGGATTCAGTTGGGTGCAGCTTTGCTGTCTCTATATTTGTCCTGGTAGCACCAGTCAGAAGTTATGGTCTGAGAGAAGCAGTCTCCAGGCAGGATAATAGAGCCCCAGGGCTAAAGTCTTTCTAGAGCAGCAAGGCAAGAAGGTGACAGATAGAGAGTAAGAGTGAAACAGTGAACAAAAAGGGAAGGAATTTGAGAAAAAGAGAAAGTGGAGGAGAATTGTTAACAATTTCCTCCTCTATTGTTAGCAATAGAGGAGGCTTATAGAAGAAAGAGTGGGGAAGGAAGTCAAAAGATCATGGGAGTCATGGAGGACGTGAGACAGAGTTGACTATAGGAGGCAGAGTGTATCAGCCACCAGCAAGTGCCACCTTCACCACTGATGTCCCTTGTGGTTTGGATCCCCTGACAGTCAGGTCACTGGGGGCAGTCTGCCTGGTGGGAAGGTCCAAAGAGAGCCTGGTAGTGGCAGTTCATGAGATGGACTGAGGGGTGGAGGGAGGGAGGAGAGGGATGGAGCTGGCTGAGCTGTCTTCACTCTGCTAGAGAGAGGAAGTGGATTCCCCAGATGCCAATGCCTGGGGCAAAGCCTCAACTACCCATGCTAAGCTCTGTCTCTGTCTCAATCCATCAAAAAGCACTAAATGCCAAACAAAGCCAATGCCACCAAGATTAGAAGGGAAGCAGAAAGCTGGGAAACAATTTTTACAGCCAGTGTCACTGATAAAGGCTTCATTTCTAAAACATACAGAGAACTGAGTCAAAGTTATAAGAATACAAGTCATTCCCCTATTGATAAATGGTCGAAGGATGTGAATAGGCAGTTTTCAGATGAAATTAAAGCTATCTATAGTCATATGAAAAAATGTTCTAAATCACTATTGATCAGAGAAATGCAAATTAAAATAACTCTTAGGTACCACATCACACTTATCAGATTGGCTAACTTGACAAAACAGGAAAATGATAAATGTTAGAGAAGATGTGGGAAAATTGGAACGCTAATACATTGTTGGTGGAGTTGTGAACTGATCCAACCATTCTGGCGAGCAATTTGCAACTATACCCAAAGGGCTATAAAACTGTGCATACCCTTTGATCTAGCAATACCACTATTAGGTCTGTATCCCAAAGAGATCATAAAAATGGGGAAAGGACCCACATGTACAAACACATTTACAGCAGCTCTTTTTGTGGTGGCAAAGAATTGGAAAATGAGGAGATGCCCATCAATTGGGGAGTGCCTGAACAAGTTGTGGTATATGAATGTAATGGAATGCTATTTATTGTTCCATAAGAAATGATGAGCAGTCAGATTTCAGAAAAATCTAGAAAGGCTTACATGAACTGATGCTGAGTGTAGTGAGCAGAACCAGAAGAACACTGTACCCAGTAACAGCAACATTGTGCGATAGACTTTGATAGACTTAGCCCTTCTCAGCAATGCAATGATCTAAGACAATTCCAAAAGACTTCTGATGGAAAATGCTATCCGCATCCACAGAAAGAACTACGGAGTATGAATGCAGATTGAAGCATACTATTTTCTCTCTTTTTCCTTCTTGTGGTTTTCCCTTTTTGTTCTGATTCTTCTTTCACATGGCTAGTGTGGAAATACATTTAATATGATGGTATATGTAGAGCCTATATCAAATTGCATGCCGTCTTGCATAAGGGGAAGGGGAGTGAGGGAGAAAATTTTAGAACACAAAATAGAAGCGAATGTTGCAAACTAAAAGTAAATAAATTTTAAGAAAATTTTTTAAAGTATTAAGTGACTGCCAACTGCCAGGCTGTCTGCTAGCACACTTTAGGGGAAAGACTCACCCAGTACATAGAGATGTAGACAGTGTGAAATTATCCTTCCAGTAACTGTTTCAACAAAATGCATTTAGCTAAATTAACAGGACTTAAAATGTCCATATGATACTGTTTAGTCTACTAAATAAAGTAAACTGGTATTGAGAAAGCTGTATTTCATGATGGAGTGGAAAGATGACTAAAATCAGAAAGAATTAAATGAACTGGTTATAAATCACACCTTTGACATGCATTAGCCCTGAGTAACCTTGGGCAATTTGTTTAACTCCTCTGGGTTTCATTTTTCAATAGCATTATCTGAAAAATGGGGATAATCCAGTGGTACATTAAGCTCACAGGGTTATTATAATATATATACGAGAGTATGCCTATAAAATGCTTTGCAAAACTTAAAATGCCACACAAATTCAGTTATTGTTAAGCGCAAAAGCAGGGGGTGAACCTGATGACTGTGTTCACAGATATTGTACTGATTGGGTTTCAGAGATCAGGGTTGCCTTCCTTCTTATCACTGGCTATCTGGGAATGAGGGACCTCCATTTCTTTCTGTCTCTGCGTGTGTCTCCCCCTCCCTTCTCTGGCTCTGTCTATCTCTCCTCCTTTATCCCTCCCATTCTCTTTCTCCCTCCCCTTCCGCCTTGATTACAGCAAAAGGGTGAGGTGGAAAGCATTTCTCATTCCTCTCTCATAGAAGAACAGTAATGTTGACTTACAGCAGAAACACATGGCACCAGTACAAATACAGTCTGTTAAGAGAGTTCAATGAAATTGCAACTGAATGCCGAATTCCCATGAATTCTCTAATCAGCATGATCCTAGCCACTAGCCAGAGAAAGGAGATTTCCTGGGGACTACCAGTTTCAGAAGTAGATTCATGAGTAATCCCACATATGAGCATTTTAGAGCAAAAGAGTTCAGGCAGAAGACCTTCTAGAGCAGTGGTTCTCAGCCTGGAATCCATAGTGCCTCAAAGCATATATGGATAGAAGTCAGGGGATCTGCAAACTTAGATGGGAAAAATCACATTTTTTTAACTTTATGAATTTAAAAATATGATTCTGCGAAGGGGTTCATAGGCTTCTCTGGACTGCTCAAGGGGTTCATAATACAAAAAAAAGATCAACAGCCCTTGTTTTGGGGAGAAATGATTTCTTGATGCATATTACATCATGGCAAAAAAAATTAAAGACGATCATTCACATATTTCTTGCATAAGATCTTCCTTCAAGAGCAAAGTGGATGAATGACAGATAATACAATTTCAAATTAAAGGAGATGGTAGATCCAATGTACATATACATTGCAGCGGCAGGAGTTGAAGCCACAGGAGGGTATGAGTCTTGGGGAGAACATGTAAGATTCTAAGGGAAGGAGGAACTCACTACAATGAAGAAAGGTTGCCCAGATAGGAACCACAAGTTCAGTTCCATTCCTAAAGAAGATGATGGATGGGGCAGCTAGGTGGCACAGTGAGTAGAGCACTGGCCCTGGAGTCAGGAGGACCTGAGTTCAAATCCAGCCTCAGACACTCGACAGATTTACTAGCTGTGTGACCTTGGGTGAGTCACTTAACCCCAATTGCCCTGCCTTCCCCCCTGCAAAAGGAAAAAAAAAAAGATGACGGACTGAATTCTTTGTGTTTCTGCTTGTTCATGGAAAAGATGATGATGATGATGATTTATACAGCATTTTAAGGTTTGCAGAATGCTTTATAAATGTTACCTCATTTGATCCTCACAATAACCCTGAGGGGTAGGAGTTATTATTACCCCCATTTTGCAGATGAGGAAACTGAGGCACAGAGGTTAAGTGACTTGCCTAAGGTAATACAGTTGGTGTCTGGGGCCATATTTGAACTCAGATCTTCCTGACCCAAGGTCCAGGGATCTCTTTACTGCTCCACCTGGCTACCATAAAGTGTCCTGAGGATCTTGTGCAGATTTTCTGTGGATGAAATAAGAGTCTGTCCCATACCTAATATCCATATTGTACACTAAGTATTTTTACGGGAATTCAAGATCCTGTTAGCAATAATTGTGGAAAGCTTGACATGATTTGTTATTAGGCTTTATTTGGGAGAATTTTCTCAATTTACTTTTGGTGGAGGCAACAAGGTGGAGAGAAATTAACTCTTTGGAAACCAACCCCAAGAATTGACCCCAGAGCTTTTAAGGGTCCCTGGCTATGCACTACGTAAGCATATCACCTTTTTAAGAGCCACTGCCTTTATCCATAAGCTTTTTAGACACACAGTGGCAAACCCACAGGCTAGTGAACAAACAGACGTTTCTCTAAAGTCAATGTCAGAAGGACGGGTCTCAAGCAGAAATATTTCTCGTAGGCAGGTCAGGCAGCAACAAGATGGGAGCAAATATTTCCTCTTTGTTGCCCAGGTTTTGAAATCACACTGAAGTAGAGATAGGGCAATGTTTATAGAACAAAGTGTTCCAGATTCAGACGCAACTAAACCACACTCGGATAGAACTGTTTGGATCATTTTCCTATTCTGGAATTTTTCATTGGCCCGTCCTTCCAGCCTGGTGAGTAATCACTCGATTCTTCTCACACGTTGTATGCATGTGACAAGAGACAAGAGACCATTCTGTGGGGAGAAAGCCCTGGTGGTGGGTGCAAACGTAATGCCAGAACCACTGCCCAGCAAATAAGTAGTCAAAGAATATGAACAGAAGAGGCATTGTGTTACAATGGGAAAAAAATTAAGAGCCATGCTTAAGACCTGTCCCTAACACATACTGTTTGTGTAACCATGGGCAAGTCACCAAACCTCTTACTCTCCCCACCCCATCTCCCCATCAGGTCCTCTTACCCCTCCTCCTCCCACTAATTCTATAATACTGTAAGTTGCAAAACACCTGCTGTTTTGCTTTGGTAAAAGGACTTTCCTCACCAGAAGTTTCCTATACTAATGAGATTAAAAAAGAAAGAAAGAAGGATGGAAGTCAGGAAGAAAGAAAGAAAGAAAGAAAGAAAGAAAGAAAGAAAGAAAGAAAGAAAGAAAGAAAGAAAGAAAGAAAGAAAGAAAGAAAGAAAGAAAGAAAGAAAAGAAGGAAGGAAGGAAGGAACGAAGGAAGGAAGGAAGGAAGGAAGGAAGGAAGGAAGGAAGGAAGGAAGGAAGGAAGGGAGGGAGGGAGGAAGGAAGGAAGGAAGAAAAGAGAGAAAGAAAGAAGAAAAGAAAGAAAGAAGGAAGAAAGGAAGGAAGGAAAGAAGGAAGGAAGGAAGGAAGAGAGGGAGGGAGGAAGCTTGTGAGGAATTGACTGAAATTTGGAAAGATATGTGTAAATCAGAAAAAAGCAAGAACCAAAAGAAAAGCACATACTATGACTACAATAATGCAAGCAAAACTAATTGGCTCAGAACGAAGGTTAATACAATGATCAGTCTTAGTTTCAAAAGACTGATTAAGAAACATGTTTCCACTAAGAAGCAGGTCGGCTGTGGACTATGGATGCAAAATGCTACACATACTTTGTGAGGCACCCATTTGTTTTATTCTTCTTTGTCTTTGTTTCAAGTAGGGCTTCATTATGGGGGTAGGGATATTTGGAAATGACATTGATTTTTTTCTTTCAAAATTTCAATAAGACATTTAGTGTTGGGTCTGATAGCTCATACCCATCATCCCTGTTATTGGAGGAGGCTGAGGTTGATGGAGTTCTTGAGATTGGGAGTTCTGAGCTGCAGGAGGCCAAAGCCAATCAAGTGGCGTCACTATAATGGTTCACGCCATGGAGCACAGGGACACCAGTCTGCCTGAGAAGGAACAAACCAACCCATGTCAGAAAAACTGATCAGTATTGGAAATGATCACTGCAATTCCGGTCTGGCAAGATGAGGAAACTCAGTCTCAAAAAATGTCGAAAAATAAAAATTGTGGCCAATATGGTCACTGACATATTCATGTCCAAGGTAAATTTCTTCCTGGAGACGTTTCCGGAAATTATGGAGGATTTTCCATGAAACTGGGCTAAAAGATATAGCGCAAAATTGAGGGTTTCAACTAGCCTGGGAGCTAGTGATGATTTTGTAGAATGAACACCATCTCCTTTAATTATAAAAATTAATCATTGGAGATTACCAAACAAAACCAAAGAGGGAGATTAAAATGATCTGTTTCATTTCATTATGGACTCATTTTAAAGGTACTTCACAAAGACAGACTAATGCTCTGATCACCAAAGCAGGCAAGATTATATCTGCAGAAACAAATGTTCTGTATCTATATGGTAACTAAGTTCCTCAAATGCTACACAGAATTTTATAACCACGTTAACCCAGAGGCAGCATGGTCCTAGGCAGACTCAAAGTTAGGAGGCTTGGATCAGTTATGACATATTTCCTAATTTATGAAACAAGGATGATAATACTCCCAGGATTGTTGGGAGAAAAGTGCCTTGTAGACCTCAGAGCTCTACAGAAACAGAAGTTGCTATTCTAAGGAAAATGAGAAGGGGGGTGGTCTTGATGACCTTTCCATTCTGGAGCTATGGAGGAAGAAGGAGAGCAAGGATTCCCACTAGTCTTCTCTGACTCTAGAACTAGTGAATGTGGCACGTTGTCTCTCATATGGATTATCCCGAGACACAGTCCAATTTACGCAGGGCACATCATCTTCTTGGGGTTGTTTCCCCTGTAAAGGCACCTAGGTGGTAGAGTAGGTAGAGAGTATCAGAGTAGGAAGAACTGAGTTCAAATCCAGCCTCAAACACTTATTATCTATAATAGATACAGGGCAAGCCATTAAGCCTTTCTCAGCCTCTGTTTTTCATAAATAAAATGGGGATGATAATGGTATCTATCTCATAGAGTTATTGTGAGGATAAAAATAGTGTATGTAAAGTGATTTGCAAATACTGTGAGAAATGTATGAATGCTAGCTATTATCATTATTATTATGGAATTTTTTTTAAGAAACAGAAAATTACCTCCAAGCCACATTTTAGACGATTATTGATAAGATAGTATTCATTTCAGAGTGTTATTTTGAGGCTCAAATGAGATCATATGTGTAAAGCAACTTGTAGCTTAAAAGTGTCATATTATAGTCAGTTGTTATTGTCAATATTTAAAGAAGAAACGTGTAACAACTCAGAAGTTTGGCCTGACCATCCAACCAACCACACATGAAAGACCAAATGGATAAAGAATGTCTGTTGCCCAATTTGCAATATACATTTGTATGGACAACCTATATTGCTGAGCAATCAGTATACATATAATCTACGTGGACAACAAGTTAGTTCTGAGGTTGAACAGAAGGAGGAGAACAGTCTGGACTGCCTCAGGAAGGTACAAAGTTTATTTAGAGATTGCAATCTTCCCCTGGAAACAGAAGTTTATCTTTTTAATACACATATCCTATGGAAGTTGCTGTATAGCAGTATATGTATATAGTGTGTATATAGTCCTGCTGTATAGCAGGACTATAACAATTTCCAAATAGTGAAGATCTCACAAAAAGCAACAGAGAGGCACATCTTGAGTGTGATGAGACTTCATGGTATAATCAATGAGGAATGTTAAAGAAGATGAAGAATAAAGAATTTCATCAAGAAGATGGATGGAAGGAAGAGAAGGTGTTCTGGTGGATAGCCAGAGTTTTCCACAGGTACCCTCTCAGTGTTAGGAGAAAGCAAAGAAGGCTTCTAGCACTTTAAGTGGAGTCCAGGTGGGGAACTTACAGAAAGACATGGGCAAGAGTCAAAGGGGGTGGGTGAGGATGGACAGAGCCCAATCTTTTATCATTGAAGACAGAGGCAGCTATATGGTGCCACGGATAGAGCCTGGACCCGGAGTCAGGACGACCTGGGTCCTAATTCAGTACCAAATATTTGCAAGCTGTGTGACCTTGGATAAGTCACTTAACCTCTGATTGCCTCCGTTTCATCAATTATAAAAAGGAATAATAATGATAGCACCTACTTCCCAAGGTGGTTGTGAGATAATATTTATAAAGAGTTTAGTACAGTGCCTGGCACATAGTAGGTACTTAATAAATGATTGTTCCCTTCCCTTCCTGTTTAATATTGGAGGGAAAACCCAAACTGGTGAGATCACAGATCTGTTTTCAATCTATGAGTGTGAAGTGTTATTTGTAAAACCTACAGAGAAGGGCATCCAGGACTGCAAAGGACCTCCAGCTCTTGCTGTATGAGGATCAATGGAAGGAACTGGGTTTGTTTAGCCTGGAGAAGAGAAAACTGAGTGGGGCAGAAGCAAGGGGTGTGGAAGTTATCTCCAGGTACCTGAAGGACTATCACTTGGGAAGAGAATTAGGGTCCTTCTGTCTGGTCCCACAGGACTGAACTAAAAACATCGAATGGAATATGCAAGAAACAAACTTAGGCTTAGTGTAATGAACACCTTGGTAATAATTGGAGCCATGCCACAGTAGAATGGGCTTCTTCAGGAGGCTGTAATTTCTTCCCCACAGGAGGCCTTCCAATTGAAGGCAGGTGATTGTGTTTGAGTCAAGTGTGGTGTGAATTAGTTGGCCACCAAGGTCCTCTCCAGCTCTGAATTGCTATAGTTCTAGGGGTCATTGGGTTCTCTAACCATCGCCCCCTGAAACCTATAAGAGCTTCCTTACTGACTTTTCTAAGTCCCACATGATACTCTACACAGCTCACTTATATGACCATGAAATCATGCTATTATTTGATTAATCAAGACTTGGGTTCAAACATTAAAGGATTCCTTTTCTTCACAAGCAATCAGAGTTGTTTGGCACCTTAGAGATGATTCAGTTCAATTCTCTAATCTGTGAGCTCCTTGAGAGTAAGAACTGTCTTTTACCATTCTTTCTATCACCAGCACTTAACACAGTGCCTGACGCAAAGTAGGTGCTTAATAAAGGTTTATTGACCGAGGAAACTGAGACCCAATGGGGTTGTTAATATATTCTTAAGCCAAAACCAAACAATTCATCACTTTTGCAACATGATATCAGGATTTATCCAGTTCGCATCCAACTCATGCTTGAAAAATTAACATTATATGAAGTGTGTCATTTTTGGATGTGTTCACTAAAATTGCTAAGAAGCTTGTCTGCAAATTCATGAGAAAACAATGTATGAATTATGTAAGTGAACCCTGAGAGAATGAGAGTGATCTTCAACTACATTTTTCAGCTGTTAGATAAGCTAAGAAAACACTTGAGGCCAAAATTTGAGATATTAAAAAATGGTCCCAGAGTAAATATTTATCAGCTTGTGATATTTTGAACTTCTTAATTTTTAAAACTCTTTAAAAATCTTTCTTCATAGAAAGTATTTCACAGGAATATTTCTTTCCATTATACCATACAACTTAGTGCATTTTAAATGGATATAATACCTAAATGTAAAAGGCCACATAATTTTTAAAAATGGAGAGCACAAAAAAAACATCTTACAGAGGACAGAAAATCACAGAATAACACTTAACTGCACCAGGGGTAGCGGTGATCATAAATGGAAAAAAATAGACAAAGTTAATTACATAATATGGAAAAATACTTTGAATGAATAAAATAAATGCAGCTAGAATCAAAAAGAAAACCACTGATGGGGGGCAGGGTGGAATCTTTGCCTCTAATACCTCCAACAAAAATAGGAAACTGAACCAAAGATGCAAGAAGAAAAGCCAATAGATAAATGGTCAAAGGATATAAATAGATTCTGAAAAAAGAAAGGAAAATTGTCAACAATTATATGAAAAGGGAAATACTGTGGCATTGAGGCTAGTTAAAGAGCTGGTCTCAAAGCCAGGAAGACCTGAGTTCAAGTCCTGCTTCTGACACATACTCCTGTGTGTCTCTGGGCAAGTCAGTTAACCTCTCACTGCGCTGCCCTCAAACAACTTTCTAAGATCACTAATTGCAAAGCAAGTACTGACTTGCATTGGTAGAGGGAATTTCCCTATCCAGGGAGTTCCTTACAATGAAATCACAGGTCTAGTCTCTATCTCATTTGAAAAAGAAAACACTTAAGAAATGCAATCAACTCTGAGGGTTTACCTCCCACCTCAAATTGGCACCTAGTTGGTCCATTGGTTAACAAGAGGAGTCAGGAAGACCTCAATTCAAATCCTGCCTTAGACATTTACAAGCTACACAACCCCAGAGAGGTCATGTAACCCTCTGCCCAGGGGTGTGCTGGTAAATATTTAACCACTGGTTCTCCTACAAGTGAGACACACTTTTAAATTAATGCACATTATTCACATTTTCTCCCTCATTTTCCTAACTCTAGCAAATCAACAGAACAATAAATCAAGCTCCGATTTTTAGAGCATTTGCCCATGAGTCAGTTGGAGCTGGCTCCAATACACCCCAATGTCCAAGATACAAAACACTGTTAAGAACTCCTGCTCTAATAGCAGTTTCCTCGTCTGTAAAATGGGGATAATAATAGTACCCGATTCGTAGGATTGTTGTAAAGATCAAATGAGTTAATATCTGTATAGTGCTTAACAAACTTAAACACACTGTATGAATGCTAACTATTGCTATTAGCCAAAAGTCAAGTATTTATTAAGCATCTACTATGAGCCTCGTAAAGTCTGAAGTGCTGGGAATTCAAATTAAAAAAAATACAACCTCTCCCCTCAAGGAGCTTCCAATCTAATGGGAGAAGACTGCACACAAAAGAAAGTTGAAAAGGCTAGTAGAGGAGAGAAGGTGCCCTGTGCAAAATGGGTGGAAAAGTTAAAGAAATGCACAAATAAGTGAAGCAAGGAGATCAGGAGATGTCTGAGGAGATGCTGTCCTGGCCCCTCTCCTTCAATGGGGGCTGAGGAGTTTGTAGCTCCAGCCTCCAATCAGAGGGATGGAGAGTATTAAAGAGGTGTAAATACCAAGGCTTATTGGAGCTTGCAAGATGATGAGATGCCTCAAGTATGAGTTTGCTGAAGGTGGTGGAGAAGTCAATTAGAAATGAATGCAGCTAGAGAAACCAAAACAGTACAAAATGAGAGCAAATGGGTGGGAAATGAGGAGATGATGATGATGAGCAAGACGAGGAAGAGGAAGAGACAGAAGAAGTAAGAGGAGGAGGAGAGAAAGAAAGAAAGAAAGAAAGAAAGAAAGAAAGAAAGAAAGAAAGAAAGAAAGAAAGAAAGAAAGAAAGAAAGAAAGGAAGGAAGGAAGGAAGGAAGGAAGGAAGGAAGGAAGGAAGGAAAGAAAGAAAGGACAGAAGGAAGAAAGGAAAAAGGAGGGAAGGAAAGAAGGAAGGAGGAAAGGAAGAAAGAGAAAGAAAGAAAGAAAGAAAGAAAGAAAGAAAGAAAGAAAAAAAGAAAGAAAGAAAGAAAGAAAGGAAGGAAGGAAGGAAGGAAGGAAGGAAGGAAGGAAGAAAGAAAGAAAGAAAGAAAGAAAGAAAGAAAGAAAGAAAGAAAGAAAGAAAGGAAGGAAGGAAGGAAGGAAGGAAGGAAGGGAGAGAGAGAGAGAGAGAGAGAGAGAGAGAGAGAGAGAAAGAATGAATGAAAGAAAGAAAAAAAAGAAAGATTCAATGTTGGAAAGGCTGTGTGCAGTCAGTAGAATTTGAAATGGTTCAACTATTCTGGAAAAACATTTGGAATTTTATGAAAAAGCCTCTAAGCAGTTCATACTTGTCCCACTGTTGTCTCTATTGAATAAACTTTGCAATGCTATACAAATATATACTATTATCGTAGAAGTCAAAGTCAGAAAGAGAAATCCCATTTATACCAAAATGCTCCTAGCAACACTTTGTGTGATGCAAAGAAGGTGGCCATTGACTAGGGAAATGGCTGAACAAGTTATCATAGAAATATTAGAATATCCTCTGCCAGAGGAATTATTATTAGCCCAAAGCAAATGTCAGTCAATTTCAACAATTCAAAGAAACGTGGAAGACATGAATGAACTTAAACAAAGGAAATTAAACATAAACAGAACACCGTAGACAGTGCCCAACATAGATGAAAATGATGCTCAAATTAGTTGCAAGGATCGTTGTGGAGTAGGAGGACAGTGAAGTATTAGGAAATGATTATGGTATGAAAAATAGAATGTGCCACTAAGACTTTCAAGAAGAAAAGAAAGAAAAAAGATTTCCCTCTTTCTAAAACAATCACTAAACAACCTCCAAACTCTCTCTACTTACTCTTTATTTTATCCCGGCTCTACCCTTTATCCATTACCTTAATCCTGGTGTACCCTGCCTTGTTCTATGGTTTGACAGATAAATATTTAAATGAATTTTTTTCCTCTGCATAAGGTTATGAGTTAACACTCACAAAACAAGTGATTGAAAATTCACAGATTCAAGTCAGGTCCATGTTTAGAAAAACTACTTTGGGGATTGTTGGAATTTGATTCAATCCCTGATTGTGGAACACTAATAAAATGAGTGGTGGATTAGAGAGAGTCTTCAGGAAAATTCAGAGCTTGAAATCACATTTCCCAGAAGTAGTTCAGCAATTATGGTTGGCTTTGGAGATGCGAAGGTAGAGCTTACACTTAAATTAGGGTAAAAACATATAAACAAATAACTATGATAGAAGAGAGAGTGAAGTTGATGCAAAGGGAAAGTCTGATCAGTATGTTATGAGAAAGTTGAGGCATCAGCGATCGTTTTTCACCTGGGAAGAGAAAAAGACAGAAGAAAGCTTCGTCGGTGAGGTAGCATCTGAATTGTCTTGAAAGAAAGAGAGGAAATTCACCGAAGAGAGATATACAAGGGTAAGAATGAGGAATCCCTCACCTTGGCCTAATGGACTAAGGCCTCCTGGCATGGAGGATAACAGAAGCAAAGGTAGAGAGGCAGGAAAGGTGAGGATGAGAATAAGAATTGGGCTTCAACACTCCAATTCATTTGGCTTGCCCACATTTCACCTAGGATACAGATTCAACTGCCATTTATTCAAGACCTACTATGTGCACAGCACGAAGATAGATATAACAGACTCTCTTTAATTCAAGGGTTCTTAAGCTGGGGTTCATGGACACTTAAGGGGTTCATGGATAGATTTTACTCTAATTTAAGTGTAAGCACTATCTGTGCATCTCCAACGCCAACCATAATTGCTGAACTACTTCTGGGAAATGTGATTCTATGAACTAATGCATTTCAAAATATTCTTAAAAGGGGGTCTATTGGCTTCATCAGAAAGCCAAAGAGGTCTATGACATAATCAAGAACCCTACCTTTAGTGGAAGAAGCCTGATGCTCTGAAATGCTGGAATGGCACACATGTGCCTCAGGTAAGTTTATCGCAGGTTGTTTGTTCTCTCAAAACCATGATTCAGATGTCCCCATCCCTGTGTTTACCTTTGCTGGTCAGCTGCAGGACACACTTAATCCTAAGCAAAAGCCCTTGAGGAAATGGCAAAATAAGCAATATAGTGAGAGAACATTTCCCCTGTGAAGTTGGAGTACACTATCAGACAGTGGAAAGAATGGATGTAGAGAAAGCACTCATGAAAAGGTATGCATGTGGGCAGCATATGTGGCTAAGATGCATGTGTGTAGGGCAAGCCAATAAAGAGCAAATGTCAGTCAATGTGGTGGGGGCAAATTTGTGGAGTATCAATTAGTTCTCTATTAACTGCAGGCTGCTGATGTCTTCTGGTGATGCCATCTTCAGGGTCTAACACAGTGCTGGGAACACAGCAGTCACTTAATAAATGCTTTTTGTTTGCCTTCTAGAGTGACTGATCACGCAGCTTCCAGTAGATCTGCTCCCCCTGGTCTCATGGAGTACCATCTCTCACCAGGGCACAGTCTTTGTGGGATACACGTTGTCCCTCAGGCCTTGCACTCAGCAGGGCAGCATGGCTGGTGCTCAGCAATGCTCTGCCTGTCCTGGGGCTGCTGCTGTTTGCTGCCAGGTATACATTCTTCCATTGGGCAGGATGTTGTTGAGATTTCCTTTGCTTCTACCTCCTGGCTTCACTGGCAATACTGTCTCTTCCTCATAAGAAAAGTGGGTTTTTCCACACTCTTTTTTAAAAAGCCTGAGGCACTCTACAGGTCCTTTAAAAATCATAATGCCTAACCCACCCATTTATAGACCTAAGGAAGAAAAGTCCCTTTCTGGCTCTTCCCCCCATGAAGAATAATATGTCTGTTTCTTTAAGAGACTTAGCTAATTATAATACCTAGCATTTATACTGTGCTTTGAGGTTTGCAATGCACCTAACAAATATCTCATTTTATCTTCACAACAATGCTGGAAGGTAAGTGTTATTATTAGCCCATTTTACAGATGAAGAAACTGAGGCAAACAAGGTTAAGTGACTTGCCCAGTGTCACTGCCCAGCTAGTAAGTGCCTGAGACTCATTTGAACTTGGGTCTCCCTGACTCTTGGTCCAGTGCTTTATCCACTGTTCCACTTAGTTGCCCTAGGAGAAGGCCAGTCTGTATCAGGTGCCAAGCTCTCTGGAAAACTGAGCAGAAACATTTACAGCTAATTAATGCATCCAGGCTTAATTCCATTTTTTGAACTGCATTTGCTGGTCACAGGGCCATCAATCTCTTCCACAGACCACTCTCCAGCTAAAATCTAGTTTATGGCTCACTGTTTAATTTCCAGCAGCTGTCCTAGTCAGTAATTGGGGTCCCTCAGTTTCTCAATTCCAACATATTTTCTCTCCTAAATAAATGAGTGGGAATGGGAAAGTCAGACCAAAATACCAAACATCTAGGTCATTATTTTCCCCCTGCATTGCCATACTCCTCCCTTTATTATGTATTCATGGCTGACAAAGTCTTCTTTAGACTTTAAGCCAACCCCACAGACAGCAAGGAGCTATATGTTAGAAAAACATTCTTCTTATGTGAGCTAGGAAATAGAGCGAAGACTTCATCAGTATAACAAGCTTGAATAGGAATCTCTGCACTGGAGCTGTTAGCTCAGATGACAGCATTAAATTCTTTCCATTTTCCTAACTAGCAGATTTTAGAGTACAAAAATTGCCTCTCAAATTCCACTAGGTAGGTGATTATCTACTGTAATTACGTGGGATCTCGGTCCCTTGTCTGGGAAATAGAACAACTTCCCATAGAGCTTCTTCACCTCTTTGTATCCTCAGGACCTAGGACAGTGCCTGGCTTGTCACTTGAACGTTGGTTGGTTGATTGACTGATTCCTCTTAGGTGTGCTGTGTGAGAAATGCTTGGTGGGGAACTCTAAAGTCAAGAGATACCTGGCAATATTTTTACCCTGTGTCTTTCAAGATCTAAGTCATTCATTCGCAGTAGGAGAGGGATTCTTCTGGCATTGTATAGAATTAACAGCAAAGGAGAAACAAATCACGTGCCCTTGTTCCAATTCTATTTTGTATTGTGCTAGAGTGCTCAGTATTACCTTCTGTATGTGAAGAGAAGCCCACACAAATCCAAATATCATTATCAACTGACAATATATAATTTATCTTCCTGAATGCTTTCAAGGTAAGCAGAAGGGAAAGCATTCAAGGTTGGGAGTAATTTCACTTCTCTTTCTCCACGATAATAGGAAAAGAGTTGGCCACATTCAAAAGAGCGCCCAAGCCATTTTGTTTGTTCCCAAAGGCCCAGACAGCACACATTTAAAATCTTAACTTGTTTGTTTCCATCACTCTTGGCAAGCAAGAAAATGACTGAATAGCTCTATTCATATAAATGAAACCTACATTCAAGGAACATTCAAGCCACATGTTTAAATGTGGCTACTTTCCAAATGTGTGTCTGCTTTCATCACTCAAGCTCTGTCCAAGTGATCTGACAGAACCCTGTTCAAAAATTCACATGTTTCTATAAATGACATTGTTAGCAATGGATGAATGTTTGTAGCATTCTAAGGTTACAAAGCACTTTCTTCAAGATAACACTTGTCCCCATTGTACAGGTGAGAAAGCTGCAAATCAGAAAGGTAAAATGACTTGACTAGAGTCACAGAAAGATAACTATAATTGTTATTAGCCCATTTTACAGATGAGGAAACTGAGGCAAACACAGTTAAGTGACTTGCCCAGTGTCACATGGCTAGTAGGTGCCTGGGGCTCCTACTATTCTTGCACAGAGATAGTCAGGATGCCATGTGGGCAGTGTGTCTATTAGCACTAAGAAAGCACGACTCAGGTGCCATAACTGTGCAAACTTTCAGGTGATACTTAAAGCTGGAACAAAATTGTTCTCATCTTCCTATTCAGCCTGGGAGAGTCTTCACATGCTTGGGATAGACATCCACCTATCTCACCAAGAGGTTTGAGGTCTGTTGGTTACCTTCAACCTTGTTTAGTCCATTTGCCAAAATGCTTTACTGGGGTGAGGCCGCAGCACAGACTAAAGCTCCTTGGAGCCACAGGTGAGAGTTGGGTGAAGATGAACACCAATGGTGGATGACCAGCCCTGAAAGGGGCTTGGAAAGCCCTCATACCAGAGGTTCCAGTTCTCCCTGAACACCCCATTCACCAAAAAGAAGCAGTTCAAATGCAAAGGAGCTGCAATCAGGATCACAAAGACTTGGAAGTTTCTTCTAAAAATGAGAAAAGACCTTGGAGAATATCGCAAAAAGCAAAAGAGATGCACTTGCCACCAAGAATCCGGAAAGCTGTGTATATTGCTATAAGGCATAAAATGGATGTTTAATAGATTAGAAGACCTTTAAGCCTTCCTGATGCAAAGACCAGACTTGAGCCTAGGAATTTTGAAATGCAAATGTCTCTAGACAAGAGGATAGAGAAACCTCGAAAGGTAAACTTATGTGAGCAATTAGAAGGAGCTGCATGATAATGATGTAAGGAGGAAGGGAAGAAAACAAGCATTTATGGAGCATCTGCTATGTGTCTGGCACTGTGTGGAGCACTTTACAAATATTTCAGTTGTAGTGCTAATATTCTGATGGGGGGAAGAAATGTGTCTCTTCTGAAGCCAGATGTCTTCCAGTGATATTGAGGGAGTTAAATAAGAAAAACAGAGGTTCTGGAAAGAGACATATTGATTCTGTTCTGTGGGTTTGAAGTTGGGAAAGAGAAAAGATGGTAAAAGGAGGAATAGACTAGTGTAGAAAAGAAGAAGATGAAGATAATAGCACTTGTTATTTCTTAAATATGAAAGAATAAAAAGAATATACAGACATAGAGGAATGGCTCGGAAAGAGTGGGCATCATATGAAGCTCATTGTTATGTGAAGCAGACAAAGGAGAGTTCAGCACGCACACAGAGAAGCACAAATGATTTGGTGGAGAAATACGCCAAGCTTAATAGAGAAACAAGGCTGGATTGGGGTAGGGGATCGGTTAAGAGGGAGCATAATATCATAAAAGGAATAGTCACACATAAAACAAACTTCCAGATCTTGAAGAAGAAATTAAAAGGAGTGAAAGAAGAAAATAACTAGAATCTAAGGGAGCACATTATATTGCCTCTTAGACAGTTGGAGACTAGCCAAGCAAATTGTGGTATATGAGCTAATGGAATGTGATTGTACCATAAAAAATGATGAAAGAGTTGACTTTGGAGAATCCTGGGTAGAGTGAACTGGTGCAGAATGAAGTGAGGAGAGCTGGGAGAACAATGTATGCAAAAACAGTACTACTATCAAGAGAGACAGCTTTGGAAAAACTTCAGAACTCTGGTCAATGCAATGACCAAGCATGTCTCCAGAGGACTGATGATGATTCGAGCTACCTTCTGATGGAGAAATGGTAACAACAAGGCGCGAGCACGTACATTTTTGGACATGGCCGCCGTGTGGGTTCATTTTGCTTGACTATTCCTGTTTGGTAACAAGAGTTTGTTTTCCTCTTTCTTTCTTTTGATTAATGGAAAGGGAGTGTCAGAAGGGTGTTAGCAAGTATTGCCTAAGATGGAGAGCCATCGTAACACCGAAGAGAACAGAAGGAAGTTCAAAAGGAAACACAAACAGGAGAGTTTTGAAAATATTGTGGAGAATTTATTGTATACTTTTACAAAATAGCAAGTGATTCACAGTTTCATATAGGAGCTTCTTTTTGTGTTCTGCTGTGTATATGAAAATGCTCTTTTTGGGAATGTTTTAAGTTTAGAATTTTAAAAGTAAAACATAAAAAAAAATCAGGGAGAAGCAGACTCTCTGAGACAGGGTTCTTTAAAGACTAGTCTAGAGATAGTTGTGGACAGCTAGCTGGAGAAGTGGATAGAGCACTGGACTTGGAACATAAAGAGTCATCTCCATAGGTTCAAATCTGGCCTGGGACACTTACTAGCTGGATGACCCTGGGCAAGTCACTTAACCCTGTTTACCTCGGTTTTCTCATCTATAAAATGAGTTGGAGAAAGAAATGGCAAACCGCTCAAGTGTCTCTGTCAAGAAAATCCCAAATGGGGTCATGGAGAGTTGGATACTACTGAAAAATGACTTAACAACAACAGATAGCTGTGTTGAAAGGAGGGAGGGTGTAAGAGACAGACAGATAGAGAATCAATTGCTACCTCTGTGTGGCAAAGCAGTACTGCTCCTGGGCCATTCTTGTTTCTCAGTGGCTTTCTCTGTAGATTTTTATGTTTCCCAATGTTATATGATATGTGCTAGACTAGACTGTAAGATGCCTGAAGCCCTAGGCACAAAGATCCTGGGTCATAAAGGTAACAGCAGCTCTACATCCTTCATAACCTCCAGGCCCTTCTTTATGTTGATCAGAACATCCTTGGTCAATTGATCTTCCTGGCCCAGTTCAGTTGATGAAATTGCAGAAAATGAAGGCAACAGAGATGAGGTACCAATGTGTTTAAAAAGTACAAAGAAGGATTTCTACTTTGTTAACCCTTTAGAAGGCTTGAAGTTTTCTTTGGTGGAATTAGAGGGGCAGCTTGTCATTGCCTGGTTGAAATATGTCAATACCCCTGATGGTCTATAAAAAGTAAGCTTGCTGGCTCTGATAAAAAGTAGAAAGAAGCTCCAAGAAATGTAAACCATGGCAGTTTAGACAAGAGCCATCTAATGAGAGAGGACTGATCACTTGTTGCCTTTGTAATTGTATCTCTAGAAAAGAAGTTTCAAGTATGTTATGGGGAGGGAGAGATCTCTTTCCTACCCACCTCTATCCCCATGGGATCTAGCAGGAGAGCTACGTGCCCAGTAGGAAACACTGAAACCTGCATAGAGCAGGCCCAGGGCGTCAATCAAAACAGTTCTGAAGATTGTGGCCCCTGGCAACAGAAAAGAGAGCCAGCTGTGGATTCAAGAGAGAATTAGCCTTGGCAATCAGGAGGGAGGCTGGAGAAAGAGCAGGCCTGATAGGGAGCTTGGGTGCCTGTGCTTGGATCCTAATTCCAAAATCACATTTCTCCCTAGCCTCAAAACACTGTCTCAGTCAGCTTCTCTCCAGCCCAAGGACAGCATGCTCTAGCAAAACATTTATCTCTCTTCCTGATACAGTGGCCAGCTGCACCTATAGGATTTATTAGTTTGAACCAGCTGTGTACTGGCTGAACTGGCTGTGTGCTGACTCATAGAGATATTTACTACTCACTGACCTATTATGTTCATCCTAGACTTAGACGTATGTATACTCCCTTCATTTATCTTGTCTAACAAGACATTGATGGGAGCAGCCTGGGTATTTCCCAGTCAGCCCTGACCATTAGTTGACTTAGTGACATTTTAAGCCTAAAACCACACCTCAATTAGCACCCCCTTGGGCTATTTCCCAGTGAACTCTGGGTAAAATACCTGAGCAGTAGATGCAAAAATTGCATGTTCCTTTAAGAACTGACCACTCCATAACCATTCCCTAATCCCACCCCAAATCACCTAATTAGTATATCTGGCACATGTTTTGCTATAGTTTAACCTATATAAACATTAACTGCACCCCTATAAGGTTGCAAGTTCTCTAAGAACTCTTGCCATGTAAGAATAAATCTTTGCCACCTTGACCTAAAGAATGCTTGAGTCCACAAATTTATTCCAGATGGCCTCTCCTTGGGAACTTCAGTCTTGGAGTTCCTGTATCCCTGGTTTCTCCCACACAGGCCCATGGAGCCCAGCTGAGCAACCTAACCATCAGAGACAATGCATCTGGGGAGAGCAGTGTGAAGATGTCATTGAAGAGAAAAGACATCAGAAACCAGCAGTGTCAAAGGCATGCATTTCTCTGGCCACATGTATTCCACACTGATGTGTCTTTCAGCCAGCATACTCTACATGTGTGTCTGCTCTCTCTATGGACAATATGGAAGAATGCACCTTCATTACCACTATTATCTTATCACGCTATCAATAAATAACTGCTTAGAGACAATTGTATCTCTTGGCTGACTTAAAGGAAGCACATCGTTTTGTGAGCTGTCATTAAAGGAGTACAAACTTACAGAGTACCTTTAGCCAGAGGTGTACCACAGTCAATTTCAACTGCCTCTTGAGAGACAATTGTTCAATGTGAAGTTTTTACACAAGCACTTACAGCTCTGAAACTGGCAAACACTACAAATCAAGGCTTGGTTTATTGCTGTGATGATTGTTTAAACTTAAGAAAGTGATGGAGGACATGATTATAATAATTCAGATTACACTGAAAAGTGTGTTGTGTGTAATTCCCCCCCACCCCACAAAAGTTGGTTATTAAAGATTTACCAGCAGACCACTGTCTTGAGCCTGTGATAGTAGTCACTCCCTAAAGACCTAACCTGAAATATATGACTGTCAGATTGGAAAGGTAGTCCAGAAGCAGTGCTACACTTAATTTTAGAGTGTTCCTGTGTCATGAGACCCTTGTCACCAGAGATTTAAGGATCCCAGACTTCTTGGTTATTCACAAAGCCTTTTTATTTTGAGGCACTCAGAGTTAAGTGACTTGACCAGGGTCACACATACAGTAAGTTTCTGAGGCCAGATTTGAACTCAGGTCCTCCCAACTCCAGGGTCAGCATTCTATCCACTGGGCCACCTAGTTGCTCCCACAAAGATTCTTCAAACTGGAAAAACCTCAGATCAATGGTAGGCAGGAAAAAAATGTGCTCCAACTTATCACTATCTATCTTATCTATCTATGTATCTATCTATGTGTATACATGTAAATGTATGTGCTTATACGTATATATGTAAATATATAAATGAAGCATCTACTATAAGATTTCAAAATCAAAAAGTGTTTAAATATTTTTTACAATTTTTTTTGCTAATATTAACAAGCTTACATTCTCAACTCTTGTAAAATTTTCAAATTAAATAGGTTTAAATATTTAATTCCCACAAAGAAATAATTTTTATCATTTATATGGGGGTGGGACAAGGTGGGATTGACGGCAGTGAGAAATAGGTAAAGATACAAGAATGTAAGAATTTAAGAGTATGAACAAAAAAGTATGATTACGAATTTTTGTCATGTTATTGCCAGAAGAATTTTTCAAGAAGTCTTATCTCCTCCTTTGCTATGTTAATGTAATCTACTTAAGAGTCCTCTCCTTAATTATTTCAAGAATTTATTTTGTTAAGTGCTTACTTATCAAGGAAACATTTCTGTAATGGGCATTTTATTGATATAAAGGAAATAGTTCATTTGAATAAGTTAAGAGGTAATGTTGATGAGGGCCATTTCTGAGAAACTTGGGCTTTGCAACAGCAGATCAAGACAAGAGTTCCATCCAGTCAAAAGGGTCAGTGAGATCAGTGGAAAGGGAAACCCTTTTTGTACTGTGTAGACTAGATAACTACTAACTGGCTAGAGTCAGGGGTAGGGAACCTGCGGCCTGGAGGCCACATGTGGCCCTCAACTTGAGGACCTGAAGGTTCCCCACCCCTGCCAGGTTTTTCACTTCATCATTTTTATTTATTTCTGCAGTGGCAGAAGCCAGTCTGGTGAAAACTCTTTGGGGGAAGTTAAAAGATGGGCCTGACCTCATGTGCAAAGAGACAAAAGTATATATACATGATCACATGGCAAAAAAAACATGTAGACAATCATCTCTGATTCATTGTTATAGTCAGAATTGCTTTGTGTCTGCATATCTGAAACTTCTGGTTGACCCTATATCACGTCTCCTTACCCACTACTGAAACCCTCATGAATTTATGGTACTGACTAATACTTCTAATCTGGACTCTTCTTCTAATCCCTCTGCTTGGCACATTATATTAATAGTAACCAGTCCCTGGTTCTGGCCCCTCTCTGAGCAAGGAACCTCCAAAAAAAGGCTTGGCTTGTTCCATGGCTAGTGAAACTTCAATTTTTACCTTAGGGAACCTCCGGGCATAGGCTCTGGTAAGCCCCAAACTCTTTTGGGAAAGGCTGAGGATGAATATTATTCATTCAATAAATAAGCAATTATTAAGTACTTATTGTATGTAAAACAATATGTCAAGTTCTGGGGTTACAAAGCTATGTATGACATGGACCCTACTAGCAATTTAATAGAAAGAAGGACAAGTATGGAAATACCTATAATACAAACAAAAGGGAGTTAAGGTGAGCCAGACCACCCCTAGGAACCAATAAAGTCTTCCTAACTTATAGTATAACTAGGTGGTGCAGTGGTTAGAGTACTGGGCCTAGAGTCAGGAAGACTCTTCTTGAGTTCAAATCCAGCCTCAGATACTTGCTATCTGTGTCACCCTGGGCAAATCAATTAACCTTTGTTTGCCTCTTTTTCCTCATCTGCAAAATGAGCTGGAGAAGGAAATGGCAAACCACTCCAGTATCTTTACCAAGAAAACACCAAATAGAGTTATAGAGTCAGACATGAGGAAGAAACAACTATGCTCCAGAAACAAGCTTTT
Organism: Trichosurus vulpecula; assembly: GCF_011100635.1. NCBI lineage: Eukaryota > Metazoa > Chordata > Mammalia > Diprotodontia > Phalangeridae > Trichosurus > Trichosurus vulpecula. Next base: position 25,083,763 of record NC_050580.1, on the reverse strand, counting down.
TCCTCCTGATCTTCACAGTCCATGGAACTCACAGTATCAGTGAAAAGCAAAATTTAGCTGGTGTGGAGGTAGAGCAGATCAGAGGGTGAGCATAAACTGAAGAGAGGAGCAAGGTTCGGACTCCTCAAGCTATGATGTTCCCAGTCAGGGACTCCTCGATCTGTGAATTAGCCTCAGGAAGAGTCGTCTTTAGGTAGACAAGGCAGGTGTAAAGAGGTAGAGAAGTCTGAAAAATAAAGGAAAGATGCTTCAGAAAAGTCAAATGGTTCTTAAAAAGAAGAATCTTTTAAAAAACAATGCATCGTAGAATTAGGGCAACGAGAGCTGAAGTGATCTCTCTTCCAGTTCAAATCCTTCATAGCACTTGGTTAGGCACTTATTGTCCAATTCATATCACAATGATTTCTGTAGGGCTACTGAGTAACAAAATCTTAGCTTCTTGATGCATGAAGAGAATACTGTGTCCAATGCTTAGGATACGAAGTTGAAATCAGATATAATCTCTTCCTTTCTGGAATATGTAATGGAGTGGGGAAATGAGGGATGAACCTACCTCATGGTACAGATGTGAGACTCCGCTCAAGAGGATAGCTCTTCTATGAAACCTTCCCTGGTCTCTTCAGTTGGTAGTGCTGTCTCGCTTGTCATCTTTCCTTGTACTATGATTACTTGGGTATATGTATTTTTAGGTGACGTAAGCTGTTTAACGACAGGAACTGCTGTTTCGGGTTTGGTTTTCTTGATTCTCCAAGGTATTAGTGCTTTCTACTTCATCTTCAAATTGTCACGTACATATTGGTCTTTCAGTTTACTCTATTATACCCTCAGGAAAATGTAAAGACAGGGTCTGCTTTTATTTCATTTGGGTGTCCTCAGTGCCTGGTCCAATGCCTGACACGAAGTAATCTTATTCTTTCTCTTTTTTCAGTCAAATTAACCAATGGTTTATCGGATAGTTTTTTTCCCATAAAACTTGCTCCTAATTTTATTTATTAGCTCACTGTTTGTTTGTTTGTTTAACTTTCATTTTTATCAATCTCTCCTTTGATTTTTAGGTTTTTTTCCCTTTTTGTGTTTGAGATTTTAAATTTATTTTTTCTAGTTTTTCTAGTTGTACGCTCCATTCATTGATCTGTTCTTTCTCTCTTTTATTAATGTAAATGTTTAGAGACATAAATTTCCCCTTAAGTAATACTTTGGCTACATTCCACAAGTTTTATGATGTCTTGTTGTTGTTACTCTCTTTAATGAAATTGCCAATTATCTCTAGGATTCTTTTTTTTTAATTTAAATTTATTTATTTGACATATTTAGTTTTCAGCATTGATTTTCGCAATAGTTTGAATTACAAATTTTCTCCCCATTTCTACCCTCCCCCCCACTCCAAGATGGCGTATATTCTGGTTGCCCTGTTCCCCAGTCAGCCCTCCCCTCTATCACCCCCCTCTCCTCTCATCTCCTTTTCCCTTCCTTTCTTGTAGGGCAAGATAAATTTCTATGCCCCATTGCCTGTGTATCTTATTTTTTAATTGCATGCAAAAACTTTTTTTGTTTGTTTTTGAACATCTGATTTTAAAACTTTGAGTTCCAAATTCTCTCCCCTCTTCCCTTCCCACCCACCCTCCCTAAGAAGTTGAGCAATTTAACCTAGGCCACATGTGTATCATTATGTATAACCCTTCCATAATACTCATGCTGTGAAAGACTAACTACATTTTGCTCCTTCCCAACCCATCCCGCTTTATTGAATTTTCTCCCTTGACCCTGTCCCCTTTCCAAAGTGTTTGTTTTTGAGTACCTTCACCCCCATCTGCCCTCCCCTCCATCATCCCCCCCCCTTTTATTTTTTTTCTTCCTCCCTCTTCTTTCCTGTGGGGTAAGATGCACAACTGAGTATGTATGGTATTCCCTCCTCAGGCCAAATCTGATGAGTGCAAGGTTCACTCATTCCCCCCTCACCTGCCCTCTCCCCTCCTCCCACAGAACTGCTTCCTCTTGCCACCTTTATGTGAGATAATCCACCCCATTCTATCTCTCCCTATCTCCCTCTCTCAGTATGTTGCTCTCTCATCCCTTAATTTCATTTTATTTCTTTTAGATATCTTCCCTTCATCTTCAACTCACCCTGTGTCACACATATATATATACACATAGATATATACATACATACACATTCACTTATATATATATATATATATATATATATATATATATATATATATGCATATTCCCTTCAGCTACCCTAATACTGAGGTCTCATGAATCATCCATGTCCTCTTTCCATGTAGGAATGTAAACAAAACAGTTCAACTTTAGTAAGTCCCTTGCAATTTCTGTTTCTTGATTACCTTTTCATGCTTCTCTTGATTCTTATGTTTGAAAGTCAAATTTTCTATTCAGTTCTGGTCTTTTCACTGAGAAAGCTTGAAAGTCCTCTATTTTATTGAAAATCCATATTTTGCCTTGGAGCATGATACTCAGTTTTGCTGGGTAGGTGATTCGAGGTTTTAATCCTAGCTCCATTGACCTCCGGAATATCGCATTCCAAGCCCTTCGATCTCTTAATGTAGAAGCTGCCAGATCCTGGGTTATTCTGATTGGGTTTCCACAATATTCAAATTGTTTCTTTCTGGCTGCTTGCAGTATTTTCTCCTTGATCTGGGAGCTCTGGAATTTGGCGACAATATTCCTAGGAGATTTCTTTTTTGGATCTATTTGAGGAGGCGATCGATGGATTCTTTCAATTTCTATTTTGCCCCGTGGCTCTAGAATATCAGGGCAGTTCTCCTTCATAATTTCTTGAAAGATGATATCTAGGCTCTTTTTTTGATCATGGCTTTCAGGTAGTCCAATTATTTTTAAATTATCTCTCCTGGATCTATTTTCCAGGTCAGTGGTTTTTCCAAGGAGATATTTCACATTGTCTTCCATTTTTTCATTCCTTTGGTTCTGTTTTATAATATCCTGGTTTCTCATAAAGTCACTAGCTTCCACTTGCTCCAATCTAATTTTTAAAGTAGTATTTTCTTCAGTGGTCTTTTGGACCTCCTTTTCCATTTGGCTAATTCTGCCTTTCAAGGCATTCTTCTCCTCATTGGCTTTTTGGAGCTCTTTTGCCATTTGAGTTAATCTGTTTTTTAAGGTGTTGTTTTCTTCAGTGTATTTTTCAGTATTTTTTTGGGTCTCCTTTAGCAAGTCATTGACTTGCTTTTCATGGTTTTCTCGCATCCTTCTCATTTCTCTTCCCAATTTTTCCTCTACTTCTCTAACTTGCTTTTCCAAATCCTTTTTGAGCTCTTCCATGGCCTGGGACCAGTTCATGTTTTTCTTGGAGGTTTCTGTTGTAGGCTCTTTGATTTTATTAATTTCTTCTGTCTGTATGTTTTGGTCTTCTTTGTCAGCAAAGAAAGAATCCAAAGTCTGAGACTGAGTCTGGGCGCGTTTTCGCTGCCTGGCCATAATCCCAGCCAACTAACTTGACCTTTGAGTTTTTCAGTGGGGTATGACTGCTTGTAGACTACAGAGTTCTATGTTCCACGTCTGGGGGGGAGCTGCCAGCTCTGCCGCACCAGCACTGCTCCTTCCCCAAGGACCCCCAACCCGAAATGGGCTCAGATCTTCGGCAGGCTGTGCACCCCTGCTCTGATCCGCCACTTAATTCCTCCCACCAGGTGGGCCTGGAGCCGGAAGCAGCAGCAGCCGTAGCTGCCCCACCTCCGCTGCCCCCGGGGCTGGAAGCCGAACCGCGAACTCCTTCCACTCCCGCAGCTTTTCCCACTAACCTTCTCAGCAGTCTTTGGTGTTTGTGGGTTGAGAAGTCTCGTAACTGCCGCAGCTCACTGAATCAGGGTGCTAGGGCCCCCTCCGCCCGGCTTCTGGTCTGGATGGTCCAAGTCGCTCAGGCTGAGCTCTGCTCCACTCCGTTCCCAGCTCCCAGCTCCGTGTGGGATAGACCTCACCCAGAGACCATCCAGGCTGTCCTGGGCTGGAGCCCTGCTTCCCTCTGCTGTTCTGTGGGTTCTGCCATTCTAGAATTGGTTCAGAGCCATTTTTTATAGGTTTTTGGAGGGGCTCGGCGGGGAGCTCAGGCTGGTCCCTGCTTTCCAGCTGCCATCTTGGCTCCGCCCCCCATCTCTAGGATTCTTGACCCATTCATTCTTTAGGATTCAATTATTTAACTTCCAATTAATTTTTTAATCTATCTTTCCAAAGCCCTTTATGGAATGTAATTTGTATTGTGTTATGTTCTAAAAAAAGATGATTTTAATATGCATTTTCTTGTGAAGTTTTTAAGGTACTAATAGATGGTCAGTTTTGTGAAAGTGCCATGTACAGCTGAGAAAGAAAAGGTATACTCCTTTCTATTATAACTCAGTTTTCTCTATAGGCCTATCATATCTAACTTTTCTAAAATTCTATTTATCTCCTTAACTTCTTTATTTTTATTTTGTAGTTAGATTTATCTACTTCTGAGAGGGACAAGTTGAGGTCCCCCATTAATACAGTTTTGCTGTCTATTTCTACCTGTAACTCATTTAACTTTTCCTTTAAGAATTTGGATGCTATGCCATGTGGTGCATATGTGTTTAGTATTGATACTACTTCTTTGCCTAGGGTATCTTTTAGCAAGATGTAGTTTCCCTGCTTATCATTTTTAATTAATTCTGTTTTTACTTTAGGCAGCTAGGTGGATCAGTGGATAGAGAACTAGGTCTGGAGTCAGAAAGACCTACATTTAAATCTGGCCTCAGACACTCACTAGCTGTGTGATGCTGAGCAGGTTGCCTAACCTCTGTTTGCCTTAATCCATCAGAGAGGGAAGTAGCAAACTACTCCAGTATTTTGCCAAGAAAACCCTATGGACAATATGGCAGTCAGAGTCACAAAGTGTCAAATGCAACTGAGCAACAACAGTTTTTGCTTCTGTTTTGTCTGAGAATGTGATTGCTGCCCCTAATTTTTTTTTACTTCAGCAGAAGCATAATCAATTCTGTTCCAGCCCTTTATTTTAATTCTACATGTGTCTCTCTGTTTCGAGTGTGTTTCTTGTAAACAATATATTCTGATTTCTAATGTGTTGTGCTATCTACTTCCATTTTATGGTTGACTTCATCCCATTCATATTCACAGTTATGATTAGTAACTGGGCATTTCCATCTTACATTTTTCTATTTATCCTTTTCTCTTTCTCTTTATTTCACTATCCCTCCTCAAAACTCTATTTTGCTTCTGACCACTATCTCTTTTAATCTACCATCCTTTTTGTCATTCCCCATTTCTCTTATCCCCTTCCCATCCTATCTACTTGTTGGATAAGATAGATTTCCATACACAATTGTGTGCGTGTGTGTGTGTGTATTCTTCCTTCTTTGAATCAATTCAGAAGAGAATGAGGTTCAAGCATTGCCCATGCCCCCAATTTTCCCCTCCACTATAAAAGCTCTTCCTTTCATGCCTCTTTTATGTGAGATCATTTTTCCCATTCTTCTTCTCTCTTTTCATTTCTACCAGGGTATCCCTCTTTCTCACCCATCTATTTTTTTAAGATCGTCCCTACATAATTCATTTGTTCCCAAGTCTATGTATAGTCTGTCTATGTCTATGTATGGTCTTTGTAACTTCTCTAATACTGATAAAATTCTTAAGTATTACATGTATCATCTTTCCATATAGGAATATAAGCAATTTGATCTTATTAAGTGTCTTATGATTTCTCCTTCCTGTTTAACATTTTATACTTCCCTTGAGTCTTGTATTTGAAAGTCAAATTTTCCATTCAGCTCTGGTCTTTTCATCAGGAGTACTTGAAATTCCTCTATTTCATTAAATATTCTTTTTTCCTCCTGAAGGATTATACTCAGTTTTGCTGGGTAGGTTATTCTTGGTTGTAATCCTAGTTCCCTTGCCCTCCAGAATATCATATTCCAAGCCCTCCACTTCTTTAATGTAGAAATTGCTAAATCTGTTGTGGCTTATCTGACTGTGGCTCCATGATATTTAAATGCATTCTTTTCTGGCTGCTTACAATATTTTCTCTTTGACCTGACAGGTCTGGGATTTGGCTAGAATAACACTGGGAGTTTTCATTTTAGGATTTCTTTCAGGAGGTGATTGGTGGATTCTTTCAATCACTATTTTACCCTCTGGTTCTAGTATATCAGGGCAGTTTTCACTTACAATTTCTTGAAATATGATCTCTAAACTGTTTGTTTGATCATGGCCTTTAGGTAGTCCAATAATTCTTAAATTTTTATCTCTCCTTGATCTATTTTCCAGATCAGTTGTTTTTCCAATGAGATAGTTTTTCTTCTATGTTTTTCCATTTGTTTGACTTTGTTTGATTGTTTCTTGATGTCTCATGGAGTCATTAGCTTCCACTTGCACAATTCCAATTTTTTTTGAGGAGGGAAGAGAGGGCAATTGGGGTTAAGTGACTTGCCCAAGGTCATACAGCCAATTCCAATTTTTAAGGAATTATTTTCTACAGTGAGTTTCTTCCATCTGGCAAATTCTGCTTTTTAAGGAGTTATTTTTATCATTGAAGTTTTGAGCCTCTTTTACAATTTGGCCAATAATCCTGTTTGTCTCAGTTTCCTCATCTGTAAAATATGCTGAAAAATGAAACGGCAAACAATTCCAGTATCTTTGCCAAGAAAACCCAAATGAGGCCATGAAGACTTGGACACAACTGAAATGATTGAACAAAAGTTGGAATCTGTTCCTGGGGGAAGAGGCGAATCTGTTCCAAGCTTCAGGCTTTTTTGCACTGCTGTTTTCAGAGCTAATTCTCAGGGTTTGGAAATTTTCAGTACTTTCAAGGTAGTGTGGTCTGGGAAGAGGTATGGTCGCTGCTCTCCTGGTCTTCACTCAGTTCCATATCCAGGAAGGGCCCCTGCTCCTTTGCAACCACAAGAGAAACTGCTCCTCAGGGCCCCTAGGACTCTTTTAATAACTGTTTGCTGGATTTTTATTTGATTGAGATCTATATCCAGCATTCTTTGTACTCATGTACTCATGACATTTTTCAAAGTGTCATTTTGGGGAAAATTCTATGCATACAAAAGAAGGTGGTAATATTACACCAGATTTTTTGATGCATGAGTTGCCATATAGGCTATTATAAACCTACTTGGGAAATTTCTTCTAGATTATGCCTTGAGGAAAAGAAAGTGTTACTCTTCCTTCCAATGCCTTCAGGAAATAGTTATTCCTTTCTGAAGAACGGAAAATAGGGCTCATCTATATAAACATAAGAGATGGTCTTTAGAAGATTGTGACCCTTTCTGAATTGTAACTGACGTTGAAAACAAATCCCAGGGTCTTCACACATGTATACACACACACACACACACACACACACACACACACACACACACACACACACACCAAAACAAATGTCTCTAGGCAAGTAGAACTTTCTGATATTTTGTGCAAGATAAAATAGCCTCATAATAAAAATGACAATACCACCTAAACAATATGCTTATTTGGGACTGTACCAATCAAACTACCAAGGAATTACTTTATGGAGCTGAAAAAAAAATTCATCCGGAGGACAAAAGGTCAAGAATTTCAAGGGAAACAACGAAAAAACGGTGAAGGAAAGTGGTCTAGTAGGACCAGATCTCAAAGTATACTCTAAACTACATATAAAGTAACAATCAAAACTATTTGGTGCTATTTAAGAAATAGAGAGGTGGAACCGATTAGGTACATAATATACAGAAGCAAAGGAGCACAGTATCCTAGCTTTTGAAAAATCCAAAGATCCCAGCTATTCAAGTAAGAACTCACTATTTAACAAAAACTGCTGGGCAAACTGGAAAATAGTCTGGTGGCAGAAACTAGGTATAGACCGATGTATCATACCACATACCGAGGTAAGTTACAAACGGGCATATGATTTCTACATAAACGGTAAAATCATAAATAAATTAAAAGACCAAGGAAGAAAATAATTTTCAGATACGTGAATAGCGAAAGAACCTGTGACAACAAAGAAAAGGGTGAAAAGGATCACAGATGATGAAATACACAATTTTGTTTATACAAAATTTTAAGCTTCGCACAAACAAAACCAATGCAGCTAAAATTAGAAGAAAAACAAGTAACTTGGTAAAAGTCTTTATGGCAAATTTCTCTGATAAAGTCCTCATTTTCAAGGTATATAAGCAACTAACTCAAATTGATAAGAATAAGAACCATTCCCCAGGTGATCATGAATAAGCAGTTTCAGAGGAAGCAATCCACTCTACCGATAGCCATATGAAAAATTCTCCAAATCACTAATAATCAGAACAAATTCAAATGTAAGCAGTTCTGATGTTCTACCTTCTACCCTTCAGATTGGCAAAATTGACCTTAAAGTGGTTAACATTGGAGGTGCTGTGCTAAAGCCAAGTACATTAATGCATTTTTGGTAGAGCTATGAACAATCCAGCCATTCTGGAAAGCAATTTGGAACTATATCCAGAAAGCAATTTGGAACTATATCCAGTGATACCATGTCCAAGCCTTTTCCCCAAAGAGATCAAGGAAAGAGAAAACAGACCCATACATGCAAAAATATTTATGGCCATTCTTTTTAAAGTGGTAAAGAACTAGAAACTAAAAGTAGGGGTGCGTCAATTATGGAATGGCTGTGAATGTAATGGAATGTTATCTATTAGCATAAGAAATAATGAAAGAGACAGCTTCAGAAAAACCTGTGTGCAGTGAATAAGCAGAACCAGGAGAACAAGGTATGCATTAAGACAACATTGTAAAGACAAATAATCTTGAAAGGCTTAAGGACTCTGATCAACTCAATGACCAACCATAATTGCAAAGGACATATGAGGAAGCATGCCTGGCACATTCAATAAATGCTTGTTGATGGACTGACTGGCTGACCGACCAGGATCCATATGCAAAGGCTGACTCTCTTCTGCTCAGAATCAGTCTTATGTAACTAGGCAGGCTTTGCTTTCTGCTAGTTTGACATGTCACATTCTGGAGAAAAACCATTACTCTTCTAAATGAGTTTTCTGATCACTTAAATAAACAAGGCATTCTATTCCTCTTGTTATTTGTCATAATGAATATTTGCAAATTGATATGTCACACAGCTAATATTCATCCCATTTTTAAAATAATTTCCCCATCAATTTCTGTCCATGAAATTAACACAGGCAAAGAGGCAGACTGTCTCTGTACTCTCTATTATTTACACTCTAATTTCTTCAGGAAGAACAGAAGCACATCCTTTGTGGAGGATAATTTCTTGACTCCATCAAGAGCACAGACCACTAAAATTATTAAACCTCAAAAGGGATAGTTTCCTATACTTATTAATTGCATCTTCTTCAGACACCATAGCTAACAGACTTTAGAATTTTTCCTGACTATTTTCCTGTCTGGGTTTCATGGGTCACCCCAAGCTTCTTTCTAAAAGGAAGGTCTATCTTTTTGATACTAATCTTCTTCTGGTGATCTTACATGACTGCATATCATGGGAGTGGAAAATGCCTCAGAACACAATGGAGAGGTGCATGTTGGGTATGAGCAGATTGCAACACATCACAAATGAGGAAGAATGCCAAAAAGGAATAAAGAATATCATCAATGAAATGTATGGGTGGGGGAAAACAAAGATGGACTAGTTATGGTGGAAAAGTAAGGGGAAACCACTGAATAGGCTGATACTGTTATGTTATAACTTCTTTATTCACTGGATATATGATCACTTAGTACAGCGGTGGAGAACCTGAAGCCTCGAAGACACATGTGGCCCTCTAGGTCCTTGGGTGCAGCTTTTTGACCGAGTCCAAGTTTTATAGAACAAATCCTTTTATTAAGGGGATTTGTTCTATGAAGTTTGGATTCAGTCAAAGGGCCACACTTGCAAATCAAAACCCATCCACACCTTCTCATGATGTGTGAATTTTGTCCATGTCTTCCTGGATCACTTTATATGCTGTCCATCTCATTGCCAAAGTCTAATATGCAAACATTCTTCATCCACGTAATTTGGACCCCGTGTGTCTAAAGTGTCAGACTTGGAGTCAGGAAAACCTAGATATGTTATAGTGGGAATTCATTTCACGTATGGACTGGACCAAATGGCTGCTAAGATCCCTTCCTACTCTCAAATCCTGTGACTGTGAAATCCAGCCTTTGATCCTTGCTAGCTATGTGACCTTGAGTAAGTTACTTTAGTCTTGGAGAGCAAAGACTCAATTTTCTCTTCTATAAAATGGGTCCAATAATACTCATAGTACCTACTTTATAGCATTGTAGGTAAAGGATCAGATCAGACAAAACAATGTACAGAAAATGCTTTGCTAACCTTAAAAGTACTGTAGAAAAATTAGTTATTTTTGTACTGTTGGTGGTGGTGTTATCATGGTAGCATGTTCTGTTCCCAAAAAGGAAACCTAAGCTATGCCGTAAGATTAAAATTAAATTCTGCCTTGACCCTCAAGGCTCTATATAGAAAATTTGGGTGCTTTGGATAAATTCATTTGGGGTGGAGATCTGGGTCATAGAGGCACCTGCTAACTGCAGGTAACCCAGAGTGCCAAGGCAGAGAAGGAAATTCACCACCTAGTAGTTTCCTATTTTAACTACTTATTCTTATAAATAGGTGCTCATCTCTGCTGTTTCTAACTGCCAATGGGCTCATATTGTCAAATCCCACTAAATTTCATCATTCTTGGACAAAGTGTCAGTTGACCCACCCTAGTTACAGTTCTTTTGCTTTGGGAGAAAAAATAAAGATATTCAGAGAGTTAAAAGGAATGTTTAATTTATGTGTGGTTTAAAGTAGAAATTTGTTGCTGGAAATTTAATGAAAGAAATAGCCCTGTGTTTACTGAAAGAATTTTATTCATTACAGAGAAAGAAGTCTCTGAACTGCCTTTTAAGGAATGACCTGCTAAAAGATTTGCAGAACATGAAGGACAAAATAAATCATTTTCTTTGTGCATAACAGAATGGATGGCCACTGTCCTACAGCAGCTGGGCTACATTAGCAGGAGGAGGATAAAGGCTGGGCTCTGTCCCAGAATTCCTGATTTTATGGTGAATAGCAAACTTCCATGAGGGCATCAATAGTTCAGTGAAACAGTAAAAAACATAATTCAACTGGAGAACAAAAGTGAGGCTCGGTCCCAGTTGCAGTTTTGTCTTCTTTCTAAAATCACTCAGGGCTTTTATTCAGCCTTTGCCATATTTTCAATTATGTGCTTAACCTAATCAAACTTGATTTAATGCAGTTAATTAGGGCTTTACATTTTAAGGATGATCAAAATATTTAGATCCATCTCTTCAAAAAGATGCTAGCATCAAGCACTGTCCATATGTCAGGGAATTCAATTCTTTGTACTTTAATTGATACCAGTTGTTAATTACTCAACTGGTTCCCAAAAGAAGCATATACACCCGGAATTTTTATTCTGAATTGTCTATATTGTCATGTTCAGCTTTTTCAGATAACCAGTAGAATGGATGAATGGATGAAGAAGCATTTACTTATTTTTAAAATAAAGTTTTATTGTTATCTTTTGTTTTTATAGCACCGACATTTTCTAATGCATTCCTTCTGCACTGCTTCCCAAAAAGCCAGCCGTTATAATGAACCAAAAAAGAAAAAAAGTTTCAGAAAAAAAACTATACCTATCAAATGTCTGATTTTAAATACCAAGCTCCCCACCCATGGTCCTCCACCTCCTAGAAGAAAGGTGGGGGGAGATGGCAATTTCCTATCTCTTCTCTGGGGCCAAGTCTAGTCATTATAATTTCAGTTTTAATTGCATCACTCTTATTGGTTTTCTTCTATTTGTATTGTTGTCCTCTTTCTTCCTGGGGTGGGAGTGGGGGTCAAGGCAAGCAGTAACTAGAGTAGTCAAAACATAAGCTCCTTGAGGGCAGCGATGCTCTCCATTGGATTTTTGTTTGGTTTGTTTGTGGGGTTGTTGTTGTTGGTGGTGGTGGTGGTGGTGGTGTGTGTGTGTGTGTGTGTGTGTGAGAGAGAGAGAGAGAGAGAGAGAGAGAGACAGAGAGAGAGAGAGAGAGAGAGAGAGAGAGAGAGAGTGATAGTATTCCAATAGCCTAGCACTGTGGCTGGAACTTAATAGGTACTTAGTAAGTACTTATTGGAGGCCAGCTAGGTGGCTCAGTGGATATAGAACGGCAGACCTAGAGTCAGGAAGACTCATCTTTCTGAGCTCAAATTTGGCTTTAGACATTTCCTAACTGAGTGACCCTAGGCAAGTCACTCCACTGTTTGCTAAATGATTTTGACCCCAAATTGGATGAACTTGGCCAGCTAATTGGCAGACCTCCGTTTCACACTGCGTAGACAATTCATACGTGCTGAATTGAATTGAACTGAGTCATGGACAGTTAATTCTGGAAGTTTTGTTTGATGGAATCAGGGTTATGTTCCTAAAGGTTTAACAATTGGCTCTCTGAAAAAATATATGCCCTTGATCTATTTTTAAGTTTAATCTTCATTATTCATTATAAATCTTTATTAGTAACATTTTTTCCTCATTCTCTTAAGTCTAAACAATCAATGAAACAATAAATCAAGTCCTGATTTGGAACAATTGCTGACTTCTGAGACGTATAAATGCTTACCTTGAAAATTTTACAATCAGATCTCCCTGAGAGGAGTAAGAGCTGGCTCCAACACAGGCCCATGAGAAGGGAGAAGCACTGTCCCTTCTATTAATTTATTTTCTAACCCTAAGCAAGCCACTTCATTTGTAAAATAGACATAATAATGGTGAGGTTGTTCAGTCATTTGAGTCTTACCCAACTCTCCATGACCCCATCTGTGGCTTTCTTGGCAGACATACTGGAGAGGTTTCCCATTTCCTTCTCCAACTTATTTGACAGATGAGGAAACTGAGGCAAACGGGGCTAAGTGGCTTGCCCAGGGTTATACAACCAGTGCGTGTCTGAGGCTGGATTTGAACTCAGGTCTTTCTGACTCCAAATACAGCACTCTATCCACTGTAAATTTCACTGGATTCACAACCTCTATGATTGTGGTATGGTTCAAAGAATGCTGGATTGGGAGCCTGAGCCCTCGATTTGAACCCTGGCTTTGTGATCTGTGTGACAACTTTGATGGGCTTCAGTTCCCTTATCTTTAAAATGATGGTGTTCGGTCTAGATCTAGGAGTTGTAGCCTGTTTATTACGTCTTGCACGGAGCCTTTGAGGGTCTGACAAAGCCCAAAATGCATAAAATGGGACACCTCAAATTACAAAGAAAACCAAAACCGATTGATATTGACACATAGGCTGAACACTGCAATCATGTGCACCCTAGAGGCTAGTCTAATAACTACAGTAATTTCCAAGTAATGAATAGTGTAAATAAAATTTCAGGATATCTGCAGCAACTCTAAGGTGATAGGATCACCTACGTGCTCTCTGTTGGTAACAAAGTCACGGTTACTGCTGATATGAATCTGGTTTGGTGCCAACATTCATAAGTGAAGGAAATGCTACATTTTAGTCAGACGTTAAGGATAACAAAGATGTTATTTTTTTCCCCCGCCCAAGCTCATGGACCTCCTGAAACCAAGAGTCATTGTGTTAAGAACCCACTTCCATTTCCAACCCTACAGTCTCTTCAGTGATACAGATCATAACCCATCCACTTCTGTCCATCTCATGCAGATTTTGCCATGGCCTCCTATGAATCTACCATAATGATCTACTCAATAGATTGGGGACCTTCTCCTAACTCATTCAATACTGACCAAATATGATGCTATCTCTTGCTAAATTACCATTCCACTTTTTTTTCTTTTTCTCCCATACATCTCTCTAATTAGCTTCTACTCTATTATCTTTTGTTTGACCTCAGCTCCCATTGTTAATTTCTCTTTGCCTCTCTTCATTTGGGCAATGAGAATAATGATAAGTGGCTTGTGAGAATACTGTAAAATGAAACACGTCGACCTCTCATAAGCTAAAAGTATTACCCAAACACACAAGACACTAATACATCATTTATTAGGCAATGCCTGGAAAGGGGGCTCTACACGAGTGAATTTCCAGATACCAGATGCTTTCCCCTTTAAATGCCAAAACTTACTCATACTTTACTTTTACCACATTTGAAGACGTTATTTTTCCTAAAACATTTTATATACTGCCCTGCCTTCTTCAGCTGGACTTGCTTGATGTGGTCTGTTTGCTGGGACTCAAGTGAAAAATTACACAGTCCGGTGATGCAAAGAGATTGGCTTGTTCCTTGGCAAGTTGAACACAGAAGGGAGAGCTGAGTGATTTAACTGGTAATGATCAAGGGGATGGGGAATGGGGTGGTGGTGGAAGAAATACAATCAGACTCTGGAGGGAGCGGGAGTCATGTGGTCTGGTTATGCTCACCATCTAGGGAACAATGGCACAACTGGAATCCAGAGATGACCTTGGGGGTCAGGGCATAACAAAGGAGAACTCAGCGGCTCCTGACACCCCAGTTATGCCAAGTTCTCTCCTCCTGAGGACTTGTGCTGGAATATATTCCCAGTATACTTGGGTGGTGGTACGGTGGATAGAGCACTGGGCCTGGATTCAGGAAATCATCTTCCTGAGGTCAAATCTGGCCTCAGACACTTTCTTGCTGGGTGACCCTGGGCAAGTCACATGCCCCTGTTTGCCTCAGTTTTCTCATCCATAAAATGAGCTGGAGAAGGAAATGCTAAACTACTAAAGTATCTTTGCCAAGAAAACCCCCGATGGGGTCACAAAGGGTCAAATCTGACTGGAATGACTGAATAACCACAAGAACGAATGTATGCTTGCCCCATTTGTGGATATTCAAGTCCCAAATAGATTTTTAACTTTTTTCTTCCCTCCCCCCACTAACATTTTCCTGTGTCTCTTATCTCTTTGGGGGTCCATTTGCATTAAGGGGTGGGATCACAGATTTAGAACTAAAAGGGGTCTCAGAGACCAACTCTTCCAACTCCCTATTTTACAGAAAAGGAAACTGAGGGCCAGGGATTTTAAGTAACTTGCTCAAGGCCATACATAGAAGTAGTAAGCTTCAGAGGCGGGATTGGAACTCCCATCTTCTGACCTCAGAGCCCCACCCCAAAGACACTGAGGCAGTCTTTGGCGTGGGGAAGAGAAAGGTTGCCTTTATTGGCAGGGCAGCTGGACATTACAGGCTAGACACTGTGCCATCACCAGCTCACCCACTTTGAGGAGGGGTCTGGAATTGCTTCCTAGTCCCAGCTGCCTTGGTGGCCTTCAGGACACTGAAACTTACCATCTGGCTAAGGGGCCAACACTTAACCTTCCTTATACTGTGCCCAGTCTGGAACTCTTGGAAGGGTTACCAATGTGCTCTTAAATTATTGTTTACTTTTATTTATACTTAAATTATTTATACTCTTGGGTTTAATGCCCAAAGTCACAGTGGTTGATAGTCATCCCTTGTGTCTTCATTTTGGTCACCATGCTGGACACATTCCCAGTGAAGAAACACTTCTTGTCATGATAGATGCCTGAGATGGCTTCCTTGGAAGCCTTCTCGGTATTCTTACAGTATCTTGGCAGCTTCTTTTTGTTGGTGTACCCAAGCAGCATCACTTAAATACCTTCTCACTCTAAATATAGGACCGGAATCAAAGGGGAAGGCCATTTATTCATCCACTGATTCCTGAAGCAGTTGGTAATAAGTGCCTGTAATGGGGAAGAGCCTGTAGGTGCTACATGTATTTCCATCCCACACTGATCAATCAGTGACCTACAAAATGACCAGTTTCTTAAATTGTGTGTGTGTGTGTGTGTGTGTGTGTGTGTGTGCGTATTGTTAGAAAATAGAAGTTTGAAAGTATCAGCCCTCATTTTACATTGACCTGGTTTAGAGAAAAGTAAGCTGATGAGTAAGAAAACAAATGAGAGTCAAGCACAATAATCTGTCCTAATTGATCATTAATTAACTTTGACTGGCGAGTCTTGCTAGACAGTTGAATGGAGTCATTAATAATGAAAATAACTCAATAATTTAATGGAATATTTGACATAATTTATTCTAATGATACATGAAAGATATCTTGTTAATATCCTGAAATGAATACATTTACTGATCCAATGATAAATGTGAATCCTAAATAAGATATTGAATCGTATTATGGAGTCACTTGCATCTGGTTTGGCTTTCCGGGGAGGCATGTGGAAATAGGTGGATTTGAAATCTCAAGACCTGAATTCAAATCCTGCACCTAGGGGCTCCCTGTGAAACCTCAGGCACCTCTCTTTCCCTTTCTGAGCCTCCTTTGACTCATCTGCAAGATGAGGGCATTGGCCCTCTTTGAGGTTCTTTGAGGTCCCTCCCTGCTGGATGTCTAGGATTCGATTTATTCCCCAGTGTCTAGCATTTTTTCAAGGACTTGAATATTTTGATTTAAGTCTCTTAATTCAGTGTTTATTCATTCATAGAAATGGGTTCTGGATGAGCCTCAGTGTTTAATTTAACATACAGAATTTTAATTTATTTTAGTTTAGTTGAACACATAATATCTTAGAGTTGCTATAAGAGGCAGCTAGATAGCACAGCGGATAGTGCAAACAAACAACTTGGAGGCAAGAAGACCTGAATTCAAATCCTGCCTTAGTCACATACTAGCTGTGTGACCCTGGTAAGTCACTTAACCTATCGGTGCCTCAATCTCCTCATTTGTGAAATGGGGATAAAAATAGCACCTACACCCCAGGATTGTTATGAGGATCAAATAAGTTAATACATATAAAGTAGCGGCAAACAATAAAGTGCTATATAAATGCCAACTCATATCATCATCATTGTCATCATCGTCATTATTCAGGGAGACTATACGTCTATTTGAAGGATCCAAAGCTCCTGTTTTTAGAGCATGAAAGGACATTGGAAACATATCTCGATCATCCCCTTCATTTTGATGGAAGAGGGAAATATTTGTTGGGGTTACCTGTAGATATGCAGGGTAGACAAAAATAGGAAAATCACAGCCGGGCTGCCTAACCTGCCATGATCAATCTTCCATCTTTCATTTCCAATTCCCCATTTCTGTCAATGGAACTACCCCCTGATTTCTAACTTTTGCTTCATCCTTGACCCTTCCTCTCTCTCTCTCACCTCCACACTTGATTCTGTTCCCACAATCTGTTCTGTACCGGTCCCCTTGTCTCCATTGACATAGCAAGCAGCTACATTAGCTTCACCTGCTCTCGGTATCTCCCTGCTTGACTATTACTATGGCCTCCTAATTGGTCTCCAGGCTTTGAATCTCTTCCATTTTCAATCCATGAATTCTCCCCACTGCCAACAAAACCACAGTCTTGAAACATAGATGCACCACCCCATCACTCAAAACTCTTCGGTGACTTCCTTTGTCTAGAGGACAAAATCTCAACTCCTCAGACTTATTTTTAAACCCCGCCATCATCTAGCTTCCATTCAACTTTCCAGTCATTTTAGAGTCATCCCCTTCACTCTGTTCTAGTCACATTGGTCTTCAAGGTGTTCCTTGTACCGGGCATTCCATCTCCTGCCTTTGCTCACAATCCCCCTCTTCCTCACCTCTGCCCCTTAAACTTCCCTTTTGGTGTGTGTTCAGTCATTTCAGTCTTGTCCGACTCTTCGAGACCCCATTTGGGATTTTCTTGGCAGAGATTTTAGAGTGGTTTGCTATTTCCTTCTCCAGCTCACTTGACAAATGAGGAAACTGAGGCAAACAGGGTTAAGCGACTTGCCAAGGGTTACAAGCGTCTAAGGTCATCTTTGAACGCAAGTCTTCCTAATTCCAGGCCCAGCACTGTATCTGTTGCACCACCCAGCTACCCCTCAGACCACCCCCGTTTCCTTTCAAGCACAATTCAGGTGCCACCTTCTTCTGTATAAGACCTTACCTTATTTCTCCTACCTTAGCTGGTAGCACTTTCTTGTTCTTGATACTATTTCCTATTTACAGTTATCCCTTCCACACCATGACTTTCCCCATGGTGGTTTCAATATATTGCATGTCGGCATAAGAAATTAAATGGAAATTTTAGGTGAGTTTTACGGGAGCCACAGATGATACATGAAGGCCAGCAAACAACACAGAGCCTTTGATCAAATATTTAACCCAAATTTTGCAATAAGGTATTGTAAATACCACATAAAAGAAAAAGAAAAAATTCAGACTTCTTCTCTGGTATAAAGAGAAGGCCAAGAAATTTTACACAGATTTTCTGAGATCATGAGGGCACTGCACTCTTAATCCCTTCGATGTGGAAGGAACAACTATTTTGCATGTACTTTGTATTTATTTAGTGGGTTACATGTCACATTAACCAATAGGATATAAGATCTGTGAAGACCAGACTTTTTAATTTTCATACTTTTATATCCTTTGCACCTAGCAGAATGCCTTAAACATAGTAGGCCCTTAATAAAAGTGTATTTGGGTCAGGTTGGACCATTAGAGGTAGGCAAACAGTACTTGAAGTATGAAGAGATATTCTACACCTGGTTTCAGTCCAATTCAACCATGTGGAAATTTTCATAAGGATAATTCCAGCTATCAGAGGCTAAGGGCTAAGATATTGTGTCATGATGAAAGTTTTCTAGGTGATAGCAAAGTCAGAGTACCCAGGAAATCTGACAAATTTAGAAGACCCACAGATCCGAACCAAGGTTCTACCAAGCAATAGAAATGGCTGCCATAACAAAGATGGCCAACAAGGGAGGAAGTGCCTACAGATGGATATAGAAGTATAGTTAACTGAGGAAAATAACAATCTCAGGGAATGAGATTTCTCATGGTAGAGAGAAGTGATATCTGTGGACTCAACAGAGGAAGTGATCCTTATAGCAGAACAGGGAGCCACACCTAAGGCGAGTTTCATAAAGACACTACAAGGGGAGAAAAAGACTCTAAAGGCCAGGATTGGGAGATATTCCTTGGACACATTCTCTACACACGTGCCTTACTATCTACATACTTAAGTTTGTGTCCGCTCTTCTCAGGGACATGGTGCAAGATGAGAGTGTGCTCATGGTTTAGGGAGGTGGGACATACTTCTATAACTACTGGTCTCGCTATACAGTCTCAGTCAAGCCCTTTTCCAAAAGCCAATTGGTTAATCTATAATGGAAGCACATAAGTTGGGACTCAAATGCTAAAATCCGCAGCCCCTTAGTGTTACCCTTAGAACCCCAAAAGTAAAAGTAGTCAAGCCAAACCCCACAGAGACTTCAACCTGGCAATGAGTAGGAGAGGGTCCTCAGCCATAGTATTACAAAGGTTTGTTGAGTTGATCAAATTCTCATGATGTGTTTATGCCCACCCCCGCCCTCCCAAAGGCCGAAAATTAGTTTATCACTCTAGAGCTGACAACTGCACATCGGTGCTGGATTTCATTGTGCTTCTTGATGGAACAAAATACTGCTATTGCAAGGGGAAAAATCCTTTTTCAATCAATGAATGAATATGTTTGTTGCAAAGTCAGTGCCACGATGCTGTCATGGGTTACTAAGGGTAGCATCTTATTTAAAGGACGTTGCCATTGTCACAACCACAGGGTTCCTCCTTGATTTATGAATCTCATATAAATCCTGACGATTGTGCAGGGTAGACAAAAATACAGAAATCACAGCGGGGCTGCCTAGCTGCAATGACCTGACCATCTTTTTTCTTTTGCCAAGCTGTCTGTGCCTCCCAAACAGCACTAGTTTAAAAAAAAAGCCAACCTCTGCAAGAGATTTCTGAACGTTGTTGCATCGTCTATGTCATTACATCATTAAGTCTATGAACATGATGAGACAGCCATTTGGGTGATAATGGGCCTTGAGAAAGGCCTTCCCAATACTGTGAACAACCGTTTTAAAAATCACAGAAAAATAAGAGTAATTGGGGTAGCCTGATATTACCAACCAATTCACAACCTTTAATTAAAATGTTGGGGAGATCATAAAGCCAGGTTATAAAGTTATCCTTTACCAGATATCAAAATTTGATCTCACTTCCAAAAGGCAGTGTGGTGTAATGAGAAGAGGGCTAGAAATGGAGTCAGAGGACCTTTCAGTAGCTCACCAACAAATATCTGCATGACCGTGGACAAATCATTTTGACCTCTCTGGGGTCTCAGTTTCTTCATCTGTAAAATCTGAGGGAGGTGGACTAAATGACCTACAGGGTCCTTTCCAGCTCCGTATTGATCTTAGTCCAACCAAATGGTCCGTAATGTATATTCTCAATCCAAAAGTGATGGCGGGGGGTTACCAGAAACTGGAGACATCAGGAAAGGCTTTGTGTAGAAGGTGGAGCTCTAACTACGTCTTGAAGGAAAGTAACAATGTTAAGAAATAGAAGAGACAGTGTATTCTGGGCATGGGGTGGTGGAGAATGCAAATGTATGGAAATGGGAAATGGAGACAATGTATGGAGAAGAAGAAGAAGGAGGAGGAGGAGGAGGGAGGAGGAGGAGGAGGAGGAGGAGGAGGAGGAGAAGAAGAAGAAGAAGAAGAAGAAGAAGAAGAAGAAGAAGAAGAAGAAGAAGAAGAAGAAGAAGAAGAAGAAGAGAAGAAGAAGAAGGAGGAGGAGGAGGAGGAGGAGGGGGGAGAGGACGAGGAGGAGGAGGAGGAGGAGGAAGAAGAAGAAGAAGAAGAAGAAGAAGAAGAAGAAGAAGAAGAAGAAGAAGAAGAAGAGAAGAAGAAGAAGTATGAGGGTAGGAGGAGGATGATGAGGAAGGAGGAGGAGGAGGAGGATAATACGAAGAAGAAGAAGAGAGAAGAAGAAGAGAAGAAGA